>NC_051071.1:85191881-85287427 GCF_004664715.2 Peromyscus leucopus
GTTAGGAACTCAGTTCCTAATGTAACAGTGCTGAGAGGTAGATCCTATGAGAGGACATTGGATGAGCTAGTACCACAATCTCAGGCATAGATTAGATACCATGAACACAGTATCCTCATAAAGGATGAATGTGGCACCTTCTCTCTAGGTACACCTTTTCTGACCCTTCCCAATAGGTCTGTCTTCGGCTTTGCAGGCTACAGAACTCTGAACAAATAAATTTATTTTCTTTGGAAATTACCCAGTCTCTGAAATTCCATCCATGAGTAGAAATGGTAACTAAGATAGATGCCACAGAATCCATTTTGTAGACGCAAGCTTCAAATTTGCTTCATGTCTGTCTTCAAAGCTGCTCCATAGCCCCTGCCCCCCCCTCCCCTTTCAGCAGCATGGTCTGTGTTGAGTCCCGACTGGAGAGCAAGCCACCAGCTTGCCAGTACTTTCTCCTCTTGCTTGGTCTAATCTACTCAGTAGCTTTGGGTTTGCAAATGTTCAGGTTGGAAATTGTTCACCCCTCAGGGTCCTCAGGCTTTGGTTTGGGATTGTTCTTACGAAGCCTGGCTCCTGCCTTGCATAGTTGGATCCTTTCTCATGGGACCTCCCAGTCCCTTATGCAGACAGAAGTCTGCCAGGCTTTCTCTAACCCAGCTGCAGACACGCTCGTGTGCTCGCACAGCTTGGCCAGTCCACTTGATTTACCTGTACTTTTTAGTGTCATTTTCTGGTAGGAAAAGAGCATAAATACTTGCCATTTGAGTCAAGAAGTGTCTCATTCTGACAAGTCTGAATAATTTCTAGGAGCTGAGATGGCTCAGTGGTTAAAAGCACTGTCTGCTCCTCCAGAGGACCTGAGTTTGATTCCCAGCTCACAAAAATATCTGTAACTCCAGCTGCAGGGGATCCAACACCCTTCTAGCACACATGCAGTACATAGACATGCATGCATGCAAAACACCCACACATATAAAATAGTAAATAAAATTGTAAATTAAAAAAAATAACAATTTCTAGAATATTAGACAACTTTTGGTTCTCTTTAAAGCCAAAAGAGTGGTCAATGGGGTAGTTCAACAGGTAGAAGCAGTTGCCACAAAATCCAGATACCTGAGTCTGCTCCTAGATTCCATAGTAAAGTATAGAACCAACTCCCCATAGTTGTCCTCTGACACCCACATGTAAGTACACATCATACACACACACACACACACACACACACACACACACACACACACACACACATACACAAATAAATAAATAGTCAAAAGAATAGTTTTAGCTACAGAACCCACCCACGTGAGGGTAAACTCAATCCATCTGCTCTCTGGCCTGTGCACAATTCACAGCTTCCCAGTAAGGAAGACGTGACAGATTTGCCCTGTGACCCAAGCAGGCACTTGGAATGTCTCTCTTCTCCCCAGAGCTCTTGGGGAAAATCAGCCTCCAGCTCTGGAGACTTCTGGGTTCAGGAAAGCCAGTGTGTGGGGCTCAGGCAGGAGGGAATGGCAAAGCAGTAGGTGGCGTGGCTCCGTGGACGTGGCTCTGTGGACGTGTGCATGTTTAGCTCTTCCCACTGCAGGTCCCTCCTCTGTGCTCTGCTAACAGCCACTATAGTTTCTGCCCCGGGTGGAATGAGCAAGGCCCCTGCTTTCCATTCTGCTTCTCAGCCTGTGAGAACACACAGGATTGTATGTGTGTCTATGTGCATCTGTGTGTGTTCACATATGCTTGCATGTGTACACATGTTCAGAGGATATGTGTGTGTGCATGTGATTGTGTGTGCATGTATGTGCACAAATGTGTGTGCTTGTGTGTATATATGTGTGTACATGTGTATGTGCGTATGTGTGTGAATATGTGTTTCTTATTTGTGCACATGTGCATGTGTGTGTATACACTAATGGAGGAAAAGACAAACTCTATCCCAAAGGGCACTCAGTCCCTCCCCCAGGAAGATTGTTACTTCTGAAAAAGTCCAAAATCATCCTTTGTTAATACGGATCAAATTTTAAGCCTCAGAGAGGCATCATATGGATGTGCTGTGCTTTACATCTGTGCATCAACTAGGAAGAGGTTCTTATAGTTCTTATAGAAAGGATACACATCTAAGGATAGTGTGAGTTAGAGGAGGAAATCATATCAACACAAAGAAAAGAACCACACGGTGACAATCCATCCCACAACTGAATGAAAATGTTACATAGTACCATTACCCAGACTACTATGTGCCGGGCCTTGTGCTACATTGTTTGTGTTTGCTCATTTCATTCTGATGACCAAAGGACAGTGAAGGAATCAAGCCTTGGTTCCAGCTGAGAACACAGAGGTTTAAGCAGACTCTCCAGGAAAGGGTCCCAGCTGAGAGACTGACTCCTTTCCCATACACTGCAGCCATTGGTGCCTTCCACACCTTCAGGACACAAGCCCACTCCTTCTTTTAGTGACCCTATCTGATCCAGGGGCTTCCTGGTTAAGCCAGAGGATGACACACCTGAGCACCTGGGACATCATACCAGCCTGGCTTCTCTATAGATAGGATGCTCATCCAGTCACAGCCTGTAGTAGTTTGAATGTAATTGGCCCCCATAATCCCAAAGGGAGAGACATTATGAGGAGGTGTGGCTTTGTTGGAGGAAGTGTGTCACTGGGGTCGGGGGGAGGAGGCTTGGAGGTTTCCTATGCTCAACACCACCCAGTGTCACAGTCCACTCCTTCTGCCTTCTGATCAAGATGTAGCCAGCACCATGTCTGTCGGCACGCTGCCATGCTCCCCACCATGATGGACTGAACCTCTGAACTGTAAGCTGCCACATCAATTGTTTCCCTTTATAAGAGTTGCCATGGGGGCTGGAGAGATGGCTCAGAGGTTAAGCACACTGACTGATCTTCCAGAGGTCTTGAGTTCAATTCCCAGCAACCACATGGTGGCTCACAACCATCTGTAATGAGATCTGGTGCCCTCTTCTGGCGTGTAGACATATATACAAACAGAACACTGTATACATAATAATAAATAAAAAAAATTAAAAAAAAAAGAGTTGCCATGATCATGGTGTCTCATCACAGCAATAGAAACAGCCATTGGTCTCTTTTCTCACATCCAAAAGCCCATAAGCCTGCCTTGTCAGAAGTTACAATATTTCCAGCCTTCTAACCAGCTATCGCAAGAAAGACTGGTATGTAGAAAGCCCCAACTCGCTTTCATCTTCAAAGCTCTCAGTCAAGCCCAAGACTTGCCTAGAAGGCTGTGCACAAACTCTCTCCTAAAGCCTTCCTTACACAATTGTGTCTTCTGAGACACACAGTAAATATGTGTGTATTTACAGACATGCATCCAGGCATTAGGTCACAGATGCACAGCAGATATGACAGTGGTCCCATAGGATTACCTCACCTGGTGACGTCATAGCTATTCAGTCTGTACAAAATCAATCCAAGACATTCCTACAATGGTGAGATCCTGGGAGCTCAATCCTCAGAGCATATCCCTTTATTAAAGCAGTGCACAACCTGGAATTTCTGAACTTTGGGTAGTCTACTTTTAGTTAAAAGAAAGAGAGATTTGCAGGCCAATCAGTCTAGCAGGATCAGCAAGCTCTAGGTTCAGTGAGAGACCCTGTATCAAAAAGTAAGATACAGAGTGTAGCTGGAGAATTTTCTCTCCGAGTCCCACCAAGCCCCAGCAGTCCAACAGCCCATTTATAAAATAAACACACAGATGCTTATATTATTTAAACTGTTCGGCCTAATAGCTCAGGCTTCTAGCTATCTAGTTCTTACATCTTAAATTAAGCCATTTCCATAAATCTATACCTTGCCACGTGGCTCACGGCTTACTGGCATCTTCACATGCTGCTTGTCCTGGCGGCGGCTGGCAGTGTCCCCTCCACCTTCCTGTTCTTTCTTTTCTCCTCTCTGTTAGTCCCGCCTATACTTCCTGCCTGGCTACTGGCCAATCAGTGTTTTATCTGTTGACCAATCAGAGCAACACATTTGACATACAGACTATCCCACAGCAAGAGAGTTATTGATAAAGACACCCAACACTGACTTCCACACACGTGTGCACACATAAACATATACTAAATAAATAAATAAGTAAGTAAGTAAATGTCTTAGTTCCAGATCCAGCAGAGTGGCTCACTCCTGTCATCCTAGAATTTGAGACGCTAAAACAGCAAGATTACTAAATTCAAAAGCACCCTGGGGCACACAGCAATTTCCAGGCCAACCCAGATACAATATGACATCTTGTCTCAAAAGAAACAACAACAAAACAAAATTTAAAAATGGCCTAAAGATATTACTTTTCCATTTGCTTTTCAAAACCCTCATCATTACTTCCTGAGTACTCAACGAGACAAGGAGAGGCAGGCTGAGGGAGGAAGAAGGAAGTCAGACCCTCCCTGTGTGCATCTACTATGGACCACCAAGGGATAGGCACTAAACGGTACCTATGTGATTTTAGCAGCACACTGTGCACATGTTTCTTAAAAAATCAATTTTTCTTGAGAGCCAAAGGTTAAGAAAAGGTCACAGGCACAGTTGGAGAAGCTGAAAGCCAGGCATTCTTTTTGAGAAACCATCATAGCTTAGGGATCAGTTCAAGACATCACAGTCATTCAAAATGATGTCTTACATGGACTGTCTCGTCTGCAAAATGAATTTACCTTTTCATTATTATTTACTGAGTGAGCCAGTATTTCATTTGTATGGATTTTATCCAGCAACTAGGGGGGAAAAAACACAGAAAATCTAATAAAAAGATGAAGCGGCTGTACAATATCTGAAGTCTGTATCCAGCCTTTGGAGGTCACATTTCTGTCCTTTTATGATGTTCGTTTTAGAAAATGAAAAGGAATGCATACATATGGAGATGGGCTGATTCTGTATTCCAATCAAAGGCAACTTTGACCCGACAAGTGTGGAGATGCACTTATCGGGAAGGACAGCGACAAGGTAGCGGTAAAATAAAATGACAAGCTCACAGGACGGGTGGCCTCCTTGGTTGTCATTTGAGTAATAATACAGACTCCCGCCTGCCTGCACAGGTGTCTCAGCTCTCCCCACTCAGGATGGGTGATGGGAAGACTACACAGGCACCGTGTGACATCACCCTTGGAGAAAACTGGACCCTAGAAAGTTCATTAGGAGTCCCCCACTTTTTCCAAGAGACGGTCACTAAGGCCCCAATGCTTTCCCTTCTCATCATCCCCTGGTAATTCTTGGGTGACAGAGTTTCGCTGTCACACGTGTAGTAGACAATATCATTGCATTGTTCTACCCTCTAGGACATAGTTTATTTTAAATATATATATATAAGATCTTGGGTGCAATGATTTTAAACCTGTGCACCCCAAGAACTAAGGCCTCTTTGAAAAGGAGCTGTGTTACTACTGTACATTCTTTTAGTGACTATATATGGGGAGTATCATGGCCATGTGAGGACTCTGGATTTGGTCACGAGTACATTTCTTTTAACTACCAAAATTACTGTTGTATAAGTGTTCTTAAACTTTGTAGTTGAGAAAGAGAGTCCCTATACTCTAAAAAATAAAGAACCACCTGCCAATTAGGGACAGTACCGGTGGACGACACAGAACCCAGAATTCGTCCTACCACAGCGACCCAGAATTGTCGTACCACGGAGGTTGCCTTGTTTTGGGGTTACAGGAAAGTGACTTGCCTTCTCTCTACATCCAGCTCGGCTTTGGATGGGTTAGAACAGGTAGATAGAAGCTTATTCAGAAATGTGAAAAAAAAATAAAATAAAATGTGTTTCACAACCTACCAGCCCCTCCCCTGCCACATAGCTACAAACCATGACCTGGCACCCCATGTTTATGATACTCACGTCTCAAGTATCATACCTGGAACCCCAAGTCACTAACGAGGGGTTTCATTCCAGTCCTGTCTCCGGTGGCCAGTGCTTGACTGTCCTGGGTCCCCACAGCTCTCTCACCACCCTGCGGTGCTAGAACACTAAAAGGTCAACCACCACTGCTCACAGCATCCAGATGCACACAGCTGTTCTTCCTCTGACCAGCAAGGCAGCTGGGCCTCTGTAACCAGCCAGGTCCACAGCCTAGGGAGCTCTAACCCCAGGGGCCCAGCAGGAGAGAGTCCACAGCCCGTCACTCATTGGACACTTAGAGCTTGCCAGCACAGAGGCCAAACCTGGTCCACCAGTCACTAGAGGTGGGGAGGTGTGAAGTTGCTTTCCTTACCAGCTGTTATAAAATCCCCAGGCCTGGTTTACCTGTGAATGATTTGTCCCATTTTGAGTAAAATCCTCACTTGAGCTAAAAATCAAAACAAATTCAAAGGTAAAACCTCAGTAGCTCTGAAAACAGTACTGTCTGGCACAATGATGCCCTTGTCATTCTAAAGGTAACTTTGTGAAACTCAATACAAGTGGACGACTTGAGCCCCATCTCAATAGATATCAATACCATCATCACTTCTGTGAAATAACACTAAAGAGGAAAAATAAAATACTAACTGGTTTTGACTGATTATAACTCTGCATAATGCTTATGTGTATATTTAACAGACACAAAACATTATTTTGAATAATAAAGATGTCTTAACATATATTATTTATGGTAAACCTGGTTATTTTTGGAAAGAAATTGGGGTGGAAGAGAGACGCATGAAAATTCAATATAAGCTAAAGTGAACTCATTTTAAACAAATGACTCTGTGATATTATACCATAAAATGCTCCCTTGGAGGCCCCTGGCACCCTCAGAACTGACCATGCATAATTCAGTGACCGTTTCTTTATCTCAGTCCGGCGGTCAGTCCCAGTCATTGATTCTTCTTTCTCCATCATCTTTGTTCTTGTCTCTGCCCAGACCGTAAGTCGCAAACTGTTACAGAACCAAGAGTGCATCCCCACTGGAGACGGGTAGAGCCCCCCAAATGTCTAGTCAGATGGTCCCATCCATCAGAGCTGCAAAGACACAAAGCCAATCAACAGCAGAGACTCTCGGCGTATGTTAATGCTGACCTTCTCTCGAGCAACATGCTCTCTCTAGCCTCCACACATGTCTGATCGCCAGGGAGTTGTCTAGCTACACGAATTTTTCACATTTGTCAGCTAAATCAGCGCTCCAAATGCACAATGCAGCACTTAGAAACATTATGTGAATTTATTAAATTCTCTGGAGGACTTTGGGTCCATAAAGCAGTAAATTGATTACAGGGAACTGAGGCCATAATATTTTCATCAGCAACAAAAGCAGTCATGCTCCCATATTGCCCATGGCATGTGAAGAGACACAGTGCCTCAAGCCAGCAGGCCGAGAATCGCCTGGCAGGCAGGAGAAGGCTGTGGGAAGCAGCAGAATGTGTCATTTAATCCGTTCCTTTTAGAGTCACGGTGGCGTGCAGAGACAGCTCACCCCGCAGAAGAAAATGCATGAGAAACACACGCAGCTGTTCCTGTACGGATCGGCCTGTGGATGCTTCCACGACTACAGCCAATGCTTCAGCTGCTCATCACTGCACCATAAGATAGCCTGTTGGACATGAACTATGAACCAAAGGCTGAGGGGCCCCCAGCTGGATCAGGCCCTCTGAATAGGTGAGACAGTTGACTGGCTTGATCAGTTTGGGAGGCAACTAGGCAGTGGGACCAAGTCCTGTGCTCAATGCATGAATTGGCTGTTTGAAACCAGGAACTTATGCAGGGACACTTGGCTTAGTCTGGGCGGAAGGGACTGGACCTCCCTGGACTGAGTCTACCAAGTTGATCACAGTCCTCGGGGAGGACTTGTCCTGGAGGAGGTGGGAATGGAGGGTGGGCTGGGGGTAAGGGGAGGGCGTGGGAGGGGGGAGAATAGGGGAACCCATGGCTGATATGTAGAATTGAATGGTATTGTAAAATAAAAAATATATATATCACAAAAAAAAAAAAAAAAAAAAAAAAAAAAAAAAAAAAAAAGATAGCCTGTTGGCTTTGCTACCAAATGACACCAGGCTGGTATCGATGGTGTATTTTCAATACCAAACATTCCTAGCATGATCTGGTGGCCATGAACTGTGACAACCCTCCCTCCAAACATAAAGGCCGGCCCTCACATTTTGTAGGACGTCTGGCATGCAGGAAGTGATTACAGGCACTTTGCCGTATGTTCTGTCACCAGCTTTGGAACAACTTTAAGAGCTAGGAACTCTGGTTCCTGCCTCTCAGTGAGGACACCAAGATGTAGCACAGGGAAGTCATTCTCTCCAAATCACAGGCTGCTGACTGATGCTTCTTCCCTCGGTGTATACCAGGATGCTGTATGTCCAAAGACACACTGTTCGCTGGCCCCAGGTTACCGCTGCTCATCCCTTCTCGTCTGCCTCTGCAGAAGGTAACTGGGCATCCTTCTTTGCCGCTGTCTGGGCAAACATCCACCACCTCAAGCCTTTCTGGGTGAACAGGCACCGGAGGTGACATTTCAAACTTTTCACTTGAACCTGCTTCAGGGTACGATTATCAAATTTGGGTATGATAAATGATGAGGTGTTTTAAGCTAAGCCTAGATGTGTATATGTGTGTTCCATGTAGGCATACATGTTTGTGTACATATGGGTTGTTCATGCAGGTGCACGTGCGTGTGTGTGTGTGTGTGTGTGTGTGTGTGTGTGTGTGTGTGTGTGTAGACCAGAGGTCCACATGGAATGTATTCCTCAGTCACTCTCCAGTCTATTTTCTAGGACAGCGCCTCTCACCAAACCTAGAAGTCACAAATTCCGTGACACTGGCTGACCAAGAAGCTCCAAGGACCCACCTTCCTCTTGCTGTAGCATCCTCCACCCCACCCCCAACCCACACTAGGGTCACAGATGCACGCTACCACACCCAGCTTCCTGTGTGCGTGCTGGCAATCCTAATTCAGATCCCTGTGCTTCTACAGCAAGTACTGTACCGGCTAAGTCACCTTCCCAAAGGCTCCCCAGATTAGATTTCGATACACATCTGCAATGACGATGGTTGTTATGTGGAAGGGTGAACAGTGCACAACTGTGCTGGCCGCTCTTTTTTCTGGTCACCTCCAGGCTGAACGAAGTCTCCAAACTGGGGAGGGCTGGCAGAGGTGGCCACAGCTGGAGAGCATATTGACTCCTCTCCTTGTACTACACCCCTTGGACTAAGCTCCCTGACTGTGATAGAGAAAAATCAGAGTCTCCTTAAAGGGGAAAAAATAAAAGGCTGATTGCCTGCCTGCTGCACGTAGACTCACAGTAACTGTTCGTTAGATTCAGCTGAAATGTTAAGAGACTCGGCCAGACTGGGATGTAGCTCGGTTGGCAGGGTACTTGCCTAGAACACACAGAGTCCCGTGTTCAACCCTCACCACCACATTAGGCACTCATAATCCCTGAACTTGGGGAAAGGAGGCTGAAGGATCATAAACTCAAAGTCATCCTTCACCATGTGGTGAGTTCAAAGTTAAGGCCAACCTAGGCTAAACGACCCCTCCTCCCCCCAAAAAAAAAGACAAAGAAGAAAGAATGAAAGAAAGGAAAGGAAAAGAGATCCGCCATGTGTCGAGTTACACATAGATTACTAGGAATCACTTTGTTTTCCACTTTTCGATATAGCAATCGGGCGATTTGCAAACATCGTAGTTTACCTTAAAGCTATACATTCAAGCAGCTTGACTTTCAGCAAAACCCACCCACTATCCGTTACATCAGAACTCCGCACCAGCTGGCTCCTTTCAGAATATCTTTCGAAAGGGAGCCATCCAGGCAGTCCACACCAGGCAGACAAGCACCTTGGAATCCCCCACCATCCTGTGTTTCTTTCCCACTGCACTGTCAGCTGAAATGGCAATGGTATTGTTAACTGATTTTTGCTTATATGGATCTTTTTTCCTTCGTTTCCGCTTATCAGATGCTAAAAAAAATCCTATTGAAGGCTCCGACATTAGTCTAATATTTTGAGAATAATGTTGTGAATGCTTTTGAAACTCAAAAGGCTTCTGATGCCACCTACTGGCAAGATTGTCACATTACACACGATCACGTCCTCTGCCTGGAAATTCATGAGCTGCTGAACTCTCCTACTGAGAAAGTTTCACAAGTAGGTACGCAAACAATGGATTGGAGAGAATTCAGATATAAATGCCCTTTGTGTCGCAGGGAATTGATCCCAAGACCTTGCTCAGTCAAGGCGTATGATCTGCCACTAGCCATACCCCCGGTCCTTACAAAGACTTTCTTCGTTACCTTAAGGAGAACTACTGCCCATTCACAATATTTGCTTTAAAAAGTGTGTCATCTCCATCTTTTTCTTTTTTACCACAAAGTTGTAAAAAAGCAACATTTTCCTTGAAGCCTGACACCAGCTCCAGATGGGGTTCGCTGAAGCATTTCACACCCGAGTTAAATGGACTCGGAAATATCATTCCATGTTCTGTGTGTTTTCCTTACCAAACATTCAAACTAGCTTCCATAATAATCATGAAACTAAGGGTTTTTTCTAGTATGAATATTTACTTATTCCTGGTAAGAACATTCATTCGACAAATATTTTACTTTTACTTATATCAGCTAGTTTCCTTACATCACAGTGGACCAGCTGACCTTGCCTTGCCAACATGGATTATAGCTCAGGAAAAGGGAGATACAACCCAAACAAGGAGGTTCATTTTATAGTGGAAAAACAGCCGTGGAGCTGCAGAGTGGAGGTTCCTAACATCGCTCAGAGCCAGCTGAGGACAACCATGGAGGTGTGAGGACAATCACTATTGGTAAGTCACCCTCAGCAGTTGGAAGCCTGGATAAATACTTTCAGCCACACACATGGTTCCCACATGGAAGACCCACATTTCTCTAGCTGGGGACTTTTACTTATGCATTTCAGCAGGACTGGCAGGACAGGGAGCTCTCAGCATCCACCCACCCCTGCCCCTAATGCCATGGTTACAAGCATGAACTGCTGTGCCTGGCTATTTATGGGGTGCTGGGGATTCAAACCCAGTTCTCTAGGTGCAAAGCAAGCAGTCTCCCCCCTGACCCATTTTCCCAGACCCAGCGTCAGTGTCCATAATCCCCAAGCAGCCTTCAATCAGTGAGGCATGGAAACTGGTAGATAAATGACTTTATTGACACACACACCCACATTCACCCTGACACCAATAAATGATCCTGAGGTATTTTCTAGTCAGGCCTTTGGAATGTCCCCTAAGGTATGTAACAGAACTTTGTGATTGCTAAAGGTTTAATAAAATGACATCCATCTTTCCCACAAATGTTGTGAGACAATTGTTGATCAAGCACACGGAGAAAAGCAAATAGGAGAGTAGACGCCATATTGTAATACTGAGGGATATTATCTTAATATAATTTATTAGTTCTTCAGAAACTTTATACATGTATGCAATGTATTTGGTAACATTCACCCCTGCCAGAAGAATGTGATTTTCATATTAGGTAACTGCATCACATTGTACTCAATCTAAGAATTAAAGCTGCTTGGGTTTTGAATAACAAGTGATGGGGGGGGGGGGCAGGAGGATGCTGTGGAAACAAAGCCTATCCATTATATTTAAGGGGGACATGCCAGCTTCCTGAAGCCAGGCTCCCTCGGGAATAAAGCAGAGACTGAGCCACACTGTCTAGGTGACCCCCGCTGTGAGTGATACTCCTCCAAAGAGTAGGCGATAAGGGACCAAAAAGGGGAGTGTCACATGCTCCCTACAGTTAGGCTAAACCTGCCACAGCAGGAAGAAGCGCACCCCCCCAACCCCCAACTCCCACCCCCCACCCCACCCCACCCCCATCTACCACCAGTCCACCCTGAGTCAACATGCTGAGTTTCGCCAGGTCAGTGACTCCCCACCACCACACTCGACATAATAAATTGGTTTTAGAATTTTAATTTCTGTGTTCTCAATACTTACCCCAGATGACATTGGTCCCCAGTGAAGACCACAGTAATCAATGGCATGAGCAATGATCATTAAATCAATATTCTGTTTGACATTAATAAATAGATTTTAACCACTTAGTACCTACCTATAAAACAGAGGGAAAAGTGTTTTGTTCTGATTTTTATTTTAAGTATTTACTGAATCCCTACTATGTGACAAACTATTGCATATTTATTTAATGCTCACAAGGTGCTGTATTCTCTCTACTCAAATGAGGAAACAGAGGACTCTAAAGGCCAAGGAATTTGCTAGAGGTCATTCCAGTAACAAAAGAGACATTAGAACTCAGGCCTGGTCAATCTCATGTCGAAACCCACACTCTATGCACACTACCAATCCATCCCTCCCAATCATTAAACTGACCGTATGTTTTAAAGATGAGTCCTTTGGTTTGCTTTAAATTGCTTGAAAATTGCCAACAGGACAATGAGCTTCCAAACCAGCAGTGAATAATGCAAACTGATTTCAATATTCTCCTTTGTGATAAATCTGCCTTCGGGTGCACCCACCGGACTCTGCTTGGCACAAAAGACCAGAAAAGAAATAAGGAAGAGGAAGAAAATGTCCCCATATATTTGGACAAGCTGTTGCTAAACATCCTTTGATCTGAAATCAGTCACCATCATTCCCCTGTCTCGAGGCCCCGTTTATCCCTCTTCTCTGCATCGGCAAGGCTGTTTCTTCAGCGGCTTCGGAGTTTTTCTCCAAATGCTGTGAGCACAGCACGTGTGTGAATCATGCTGCTGGTATGGTTCCTTCCTTCTTAGTACTGTGATGGTGTCTTTTACGTACACACCTTTAAGTGCAGAGAAGTCCGGGACACATTCCTTCAACCTAAAGTGATTCCCTAACAAATATTTGGGCTCAAATTAGTGATTCTCTGAAACAATGAGTCAGATGAGTTTGACCCCTAAAGCAAGACTTCTTCCAGAACCTTTTGGGGACTTTCAATCATCATTTTGACTTTAATCATCATTTTTTCTCTTTTTTTAAAGATTTTTTTTTTTCTGCACGTGAGTGTTTTACCTGCATATATAGATGTGTACCGCATGGCTGCCTATTGCTTGAAGAGGACAGAAGAGTGCGTTTGATGCTCTGGAACTGGTTAAAGACTGTTGAGAGCTACCACTTGGGTGCTGGGAATCCAACCCCAGTCCTCTGCAAGAACAGCCAGTGAAGCCATCAAGCCATCCCAAGAGTTTGTTCTTCATGGACACCAAAGTAGGCACTCTATTGGAACTCGAGGAGTGGACGGCATCCTGAAAACCTGGACTCGTGCTGAGTGGTTCAAGTCAACATACCTTTGTGTTGTCTCCTCTGGGAGAGATGAGCTCTTGTGTTGTCCTCATAAAAGCTGGGACCTTTCAAAGCAGCATGCCCGGGCAGAAGGCTAGGGCTGGGCATTTGCAGTGGAACAAAGTGGGATGGGTTTACTCTTTGAAGTTTTCCCATTTTCCCAACAAACATTTCCACCACAATCACCCCTCCTGGGGGAACATAGCCCATCCTGTTCCCTCTGCCCCCAACCGCAGGGGATAGCCATTGGATTCAAGCTGGCTGACCATGGTGTCCTACTCACATAACTGCATCACTAACATGTGACCCAATGAGGCCACAGTCTTAAGTTTTTTTCTCTGTATAGCTGAATCACAATGTGAAAAACTATTCGATTCGAAATTGAAGTTTTTTTCTGGCAACAACCTATCTTCCTGAAGTGTGACTAAAACCAGGTTGGAATAATGAAAATGGCAGGTTCTACTTGACCCTGAGTCCTGGATCTACTTTCCAAGGATTTGGTTCCCTCAGCAATTCCATGAGTTCTGTTGAATCTATTGAATCCAGTTGGAATAGGTTCCCTTTCCAAGTTTTAAACTTTATCCTGGCAAGTCAAATTGAACTTGGTGTAGTCGCGATGCTGAACAGAGTCCACAAGATGGCGCCAAAAGCATTCTTTCCATAGCTTCCCAACCAGATGGTCACCCTGATAAGCCACATTCTTCTTACTCAGGAAAAAAAAAAAATCATACTAGGATTTTTTTTAAAAAAATCTAGATGGTTCTGAATGCACTCCAGTACTTACAGCTGTGTCTCGTGGGGGCATCCTGCACATAATGGTTTAAAACAAACAGATGTGCAAAGGTGCAATGTGGTCCTTTCTTTCAGGATAGCATCAGCCTGCAGTGTGTTTAGACTGTATATCAAAATGCTCTCTGACAGGGGAGGTCACAGAGCCCCCTCTTTCTCACCCATCCACCAGCCCTCTTAGCCTCCTTGTCTCCATGGCCAAAGAGAGCTTTATTTTAAATTTGTTACCTATCCATATATCACAAGTCCGTGTCCCCGTCTCCAGTCTAGATTTAGAGCACCAGAGCCTGAGAAGTCTTCTTAAAGCTCACCTACAGTTTTCAGTTAAGACTGACTGCACATAAACACCAACTACCAGGTGCTGTCGTTGCATGAGGCTTGATGGGAGTCTATGAGAACGGGAGTTCTTGACCTCTTGGATAAGCACAAGGCTCCTACCACCACAGTAAAAGGTTTGTATACTCTATAGAGAAAAACTTTCCTTCTTGGCTTGTTGATCCCACTGGGTGAGAATAAGAGCACTATCACATTTTTAGCCAAATTTGAAGGAAATTTAGCCAGGACGATGGACACTGACTACCTTCATACCCGGGATTTCCAGAGAATGATCGGAATTATGTTAGTCCAGTGCTTATAAAGTCAAAACCCACAAGGCTACTTACTTCCTGCCTTGGTCCAATTGGGGGCAAGCACACATCCTGACACACTTCCTGCCTACGTACCTCCTGCTTACGTGTGATCAAGCACCTCCTATGCAGTTGGGGCAACCAGCCTTGTTTACAGATGTGAAAACATGTGGCTTGTTACCTTACATGAACAACAGCCCCCAGTATCCCAGGAAGTCATCTGCCCTTGGACAAGTGGGGTTAAAGGTTAAATAAAGTCATTTTTGTTTTCTGGCTCTCCTAAGCACAGTCATTAAAACTTAAAACATAACTTTAGGCCCAGCAGGCTTCCTTTGGTAATAAAATGCCACCATCACATGTTATGTTCTGACCACAGTTTATAATTTTGCTTTTGACCATTTTACGTACACTTCTATTTAATTGTTTCTCTCCTTCCCTACGGCTATCTGTCTCTACGAGGGAGGAACTGTATTTTGTACCACCAGGTACTTTTCTACCTAGTAAAGATGCTACTAAACTTAAGCCTTAGAGAATATTGTTTTGGGGTTGTTGGTTGGCTGTTCTGGTTTAGACAGGTTATCTCTCACTACACGGCCCACACTGGTCTCAGGATCACAGTCCTGCGTCATCTGGAGTGCCAGCTCTGTAGTCACACACTGGGTTCAGCACATACTTTCTATTGAGAACTCTATCCCCCCCCCTGGGATAGGAGGCCATTTCTTTTTCTGAGAAAGAGCTCTCGTCTAGTCTGGGGAGGTCACAGCACGTGTGTCCCATCTGTACACCGCTTTGGAAGAGCCACTGGGCTTTACCCGGGCCATCTAGAGAAGACAAATGTCTCCCAGAAGTATGTGGGAGATCTCACTGACAACACATCTAGTTAAATGACCTATCTTTGCCATTGTCAAGGGGGAAAAAAAGACTCCGTTATACAAAAGGAAGGTATTTTAAGAATCACTTCAAAATGCATACCCATTCATCTCCTCACTAAATATGTGTGTAATATAGCGATGTGTCTTTTGCGGGAGCAGACAGTTAAATGTCAGACCGGTGCAGAGAGAGGCATTTGGCTCGACTGCACAAGGGCAGCCTTGACTCCCTCTCTAGTCCAAAAGGAATGTCCTCCAGCAAATGTCACCCGCAGCTCAGCCCCCTCCAACGCGCCTCGGCAGGATGCTCTGGAAGAGAGCTGGGCAGGAGGTAGAAAAATTGAGGTTTAGCCCCGCACTGACCTCAACCCAAATAACGATCACTCCTTCTCCGATTACCTCCGCGTCACTGTGAAGACACTGCCGGCAATTTACAACAGTTTAAACTTTTGACGAATGTTTCAAATAAGTTGTTGCATTCTATCATAACAACTTTATCTCCACTTCTGAAATAGGAAAATGGATAAACAATTAAAAAAATTAAACAAATAAGTTGCTACAATAAACAAAACCCAAGAAGTCTGTGGCTTAACATCATGAGAGTTGTTTGTTTCTCCTCACTCTTGTGTAACCCAGGCGTTCCAGTCCCTTTATGAGGTAAAATGAAGTGCCCAGGCTCCTTGGTTGTGCGGCTCCTCCAGACTCTTGGACCTTGGCCTGTCTTCCTCCACCAGGCAGACAGGCCAAGAGGGTGGAGGAAACACACCCACTTCTTCACTTCCTCCTGCTGGAAATGACCCAGATGGCTGCCAGTCTCTTCTGATGTTGAGAACCTGTCAATGGCTCCATTCAGATGAAAAGGGACATTGGGAAATGTGGCAGCTGGCTAGGAACTGCTTCCCAGGGACAATACAGTTCCCTGGAAGAGGACTGAACTGTGGTGAGCAATCTGAGCCCTGGTGAGCAATCTGAGCCCTGGTGAGCAATCTGAGCCCTGGTGAGCAATCTGAGCCCTGGTGAGCAATCTGAGCCCTGGTGAGCAATCTGAGCCCTGGTGAGCGATCTGAGCCCTGGTGAGCAATCTGAGCCCTGGTGGTGAGCAATCTGAGCCCTGGTGCTCAATCTGAGCCCTGCCCCACAGAGCAGCCATGTCACTGCTTCAAGGCTAGGGACTAGGAGAGGTAGGTGTCAGCCACCTACTTCTGAGCAACCAGTAACCACAAGCTCAGCCGCTGAAAATAACACGGAATTGATTTTTATAGATGCACCAGGTCAGGTGTCTGGATGTGGTTTAGCTGGGTTCTCTGGTGCAGAGTCCAAAGCTGCAATCCAGAGGCTGGCCAGCTTTAGGTTTAACCAGAGGTTCAGTCAGGAAAGAAGCCATGTTCCTACTCACACGGCTCTTAGAGGTCCCAGGACCCTCGTAGCTTTGGATTCACGGCAGCCTCCCCTCCTCAACACCAGCACAGGAGGAAGGAATAGACAGAGAAGCGGCAGGAAAGACAGACAGAGACGCTAGTACAGTGGCTCTCAGCCTTCCTTCTAATGCTACAACCCTTTGATGCAGTTCCTCATGCCATAGTGACCACACACACACACACACACACACACACACACACACACACACCAACGTAATTATTTTCATTGCTACTTCATAACTGTAGCTTTGCTACTGTTGTGAATCATAATGTAAATATTTTTGGAGACAGGGGTTTGCTGATGGGGTCTCGACCCACAGGTTGAGAGAGAACCAATGCTCTAGAGTGAGTCAGCTAGCAAGAAGGGGTGGTACAGAATGTAATGCCTGTGAGTTGCAGGCGTCCTGACTCAGGTCTTCATGTGTAGACAGCGAGCATTCTTAACCACTGAGCTGGTGTGGGTAGGGGGAAGAGGAAGGGGCAACAAAGTTTCAGATGTGGCCAGAGAAAGCAACAGAGAGGGGAAATGGAGAAGTTAGGAGATGAGAGCCACCCCAGTAGGAGGCGCTGTTAAGGGGCCGTGATGATGAAGAAAGGCGGCGGCGAATGTGAAAAGGCCTAAGTGAAACAGAGGAAGAAAAGCAACAGAAACACAGCAGTTGTGACTCCACCTCTCGTCCAGGCTCTGTGAACTCCGCTTTTTCATTTAAAAGTGAGGATAATGATTTACTTGTAGGATTAGAATTCCTGGTGTGCTGAATGAAAAGCAGCGATTACAATGAATTTTGTACTCAGAAACGCTGAGAGGCGGATAATGCAGTTGGCCACATGCCCACGACTTGGCTGAAGAGATTCTGTGAAGGCAGCGGCAGGTGAACCTTCCCCTTCCAGGAAAGCATGCGACTCTCTTGGCTTCAGTAGAAGTCCATTACAGAGGACTAAGTAAAGAGAATCAGTCACTCGTATTTGAAGTCAGAATTCTTGAAACTACCTTCCTGCACATCCACGGCTCTGCCCCATTCATGCACAGCCAACCCTTCATGAGACGGAGCCAGGGCTAGAAACCCACAGTCACCCATTTGGGGCCTGGTCTGGTCCTCTACTTCAAGAGCTGGAGACATCTAACCCAAGACTAAAGAAAGAATACAAGACGGCCAGCAGACCAGTTGAGGTTGCCAACGAAGGGACAGAGAGGGGGTCAAAGCACTCAAGTAGGAAGATATTGCTGTATTGCCCAGAAGACATTTTTCTGCAAATGACCAAAGGATGCATGCATAAATGAATGAATGAATGAATGAATGAATGAATGAATAGCTGCCAAGGTTTTGCTCAGAAGGGTAACACTATAGGTGATGGATCCAAAAGCTATTTTGGTTTGCTGCCATATGATCCACTCTATTTTCCCCCTAGGCCAGCCTAGAATAACTGAGTCCTTACATCATCTGTTATAATGGGTCAGCAGCAGGAAGAGGGCCAGGGGATGGGAACCCAGACTTGTCTGTTCTTCATGTAGACCTTGGGGGTCTGCCAGCTCTCGGGGGCTTCCTTCAGGCCTGCCTTCAGCCAGATGCACTTCAAACCTTTCTCAGACTTGATCTGCTTCCTTTTCACACTTCCTTCCTGGACTTTATGCTATAGAAACTGTGTCCTCTTGATCAGTTTACAGTGATCCACTCTCTTAAGTTCGTCACAAATTGCAGAACAAAATCTCCTGTACCAGAACGTACAACTTATAAGAAGACTAACTTATCTGAGGCCCACTCCACAAAAGGGAACTCACGCCTGGTACTCTAAACCCAGTCAAAACCCCACAAAGTCTTGGGTCCTAGGGGAGACCTTAGAGCATCAAACTGCCTTCTAATTATCTACATGCACCCACAGACAAAGGCCACTCCGTCTTAACCAGAGAAGTCTCCCTTTACACTGAACAGAGGTGAATGCAGAGACCCATGACTCACGGGATCCTGAGAATGAGTGAGTGACAGCTGATGGTGACTGACAGCTGATGGTGACTGACAGCTGATGATGACTGACACCTGACAATTCAGCCCTAAACAAGATGCTCATACAACCCCTTGAGTCTCAGGGATCACTGTCTAAAAGGGAGCAGAAAGAATGTAACTGCTGTAAGATAAGCACCACATGTCCATGGCAATCATGAGCCCACACCACTTCGGTTACTGGCACTGGGCCTATCCAAGACTGCCCCAGCCAACCGTCAGCCAGAGACGGGAGAGGGCTCATGGGACCTTACCATGACTGCTGAACTGTGAGCAGTTAACAGATGGTGGGAGAGGGAGGGCATAGTATTCAATTTGTGTACCCACCAGGTACCGCTGGGGATTCCAAATCCATAGTCACACAGGAAGAGCTCACCTCATGGAAGATGACGCAAAAGCCAGGAATATGGGAAAGAGATTTGTAGGGGTGTAGAAAGGTTGGCAGTGGTGGGAGGGAGGTAATGGGGGGCATATCAGAATACATTATATACATAGGTAATTTTCAAAGAATAAATTTTATTAGTAAAATTTTTCTTTAAAACATCATTTAAAAATAGAAGACATTGCAGAGAAGATAACAAATTTAAAGGTGTGGGCATGTAGCAATCCTCGCAACTTCTGTTATGACACCATTTGCCTTCTTGGTAGAAGTTAAGGTTTGGCTTAGGATTTTGACTTACTCATAGTCTATGAAACTGGGTTTTCTTTTAATGATGGAACCAACTATTTGACAAGACCATGTCAGAAAGAAATGAGTTCAGTACTAGGAAGTAAATGTGACTTGCTCTAGAGCAAAGCTGAGGAGCATTCACAGAGCTACTTGGGGGGAAAAATGTACTCTTAAAAAAAAATTCTAATTTGGACACCACTTCAGTGAGCATTGTGCCTTTCTTAGGCGAGTGACTCTTGCTGCCGGGACACATGACTGTAGCTCAAGACGACCTCCGCACAGTGTTTAAAATAGCAATCCAGAATGAACAGAGCACGAAGAAGCTGAGCCAGACATGTGCCAGAGGAGTCATGCTATAAATAGAAGAAAAGAGAATGGAGGGGAAAGGTTGAAAGCACAGCCAAAATGCTTTTGATAATCCAGACCAATTCCCAGGGCACGGTGAGAAAATGAGTTCTTTCTTTCATCACTTTGAAATACTCATTTTATGTGTTTATACGTCTGGGTATGAGTAGACACGTGTGCACGGAGTCCCGAGTGTGGGGAAGCTGCCTTGCTGTGGGGATGCAGACTCAGACGCTCCTCCTCAGGACAGAGCAGCCAGCGGTTTTACCCACTGGGCCGTCTCTCCAGACTCCTGCTTCTTACATCATTTTATTTATTCCTGTTAGATTCTGAGTGGTTCTATAAAGTCAAATTCCCTCCTGATAACAGGCATAGGTCTCCTGAAGCATGAGCTGCTAACCTGTCTGCCTTCTTATGCTCCCGGAAAGGGAAACAGCAGCACTGTGGAACCTCCAATTCCCAGGACAAAAACGTCCCTTAGAGTTCCTGTTCAAGTGAGTTATCCCCCTTTAGGTCCAGATATGAGAGTGAAGGGTCCCACGCCAGGATAACCACTCTGCAGCTCACACAGATGTGGGTTTGGTGCTGAAGAGGCGATTTCCCCTCTGCCTACCAGGGGTTGACTCACCAGTGAGATATTCAGGGCCTCAATAAGTTTATTTCTCTCTGTTGTCTCTCATAAAAGGGGAAGTCGACTTCTGGAAAGGCTTGCTCCAGTCCTTATGAGTTTTCAGTGACTCTCCCTGGCTGTCTGCCCTGCACTGAGCAGTGGACATGTGCTGAACAGCTGCCAGAGAATCTGGGCACCACAGTAGCGCTCATTGTCCCAGATGATACCCACACTGCCTTCTCTGCAGCAGCGAGGAAATTTCCAGAAGCTCCTGGGCACAATTGCCCGTCTAGAGTCTAGTTTGATTTAGTTAATATTTAATCTAGGATGAGGGCTAGCGTTATGTTTTAAGTTTTAATTACTGTGCTTAAGAGATCTAAAAAATAAAAATGCCTCTAACCTGTGAGCCCCACTTGTCCAAGGGCAGATAACTTTCTAGCACGCTGAAGGCCGTTGTTCATGTCAGATAACAAGACATGTGCTTTCACATCTGTAAATAAGGTTGGCCACCCCGACTACACAGGATGTGCTTGGTCACATGTAGGCAGGAGTTATGCCAGGATACCCCTGATTGGATGAGGGTGAGAACTACGTAGCCTTGTGGGTTTTGCCTTTATAAGCACCAGACTAGCGTAATTTTTGGCCATTCTCTGGGAATCTCAGGTATAGACATAGCCAGTGTTCATCATCCTGGCCAGTATTTAATAAAATTTCCTTCAAATTTGGCTCAAAACAAATTGTGGTAGTGGTCTTATTCTGGCCCAGTGGGATTAATACTAGCTTAATAGTTTTATATCCCAAAAGTTATTCCAGGGGAGATATTTAGATTCTGTAAATGTTCAACAAAGTCTGTAGTGGGTGTTTGTATTTTCAAAGCTGAAATTGGGTCCCACAGTGAAGTTTGGGGGGATGGGGGGATCCTACAAATTACATATTCCTCCGCTAAGGCTGTTTCGTTTTTGATTTGTAGAGCACTCGGGCTTTCAACAGCGCAGCCGCGAATCAAAGGCCTTAGAGAGAGGGGGGTGGGTGCGGGCATTCTGAGCCCCATCCCCGATCCATCGGAAGCGCGGTCTTGTCCAGACCCGGTCTGGTGGTGCACCCCCGAACCCCCAGTGCTGGCAACGGAGGCAGCAGCACAGAGCTCGGGTCTGGCTCCGTACTGAGCTGGAGACCAGCCTAGGATGCCTGAGAACGCATCCAAAGGTGGCGGGGGTGGGCGTTAACTGTTTTAGAGTTTTAAAACCTCTACAGCAAAGAGAAAGGAAAATGCGGAGCAGGAGAAGAGTCGGGCCACTTTGGGTACAGGAGGGGGACAGTTAATATTAACAGGATCTCTGGGCATGTCCGTGAAAGAGTCCCTACACGTGGTTAGCTGAGATGGGAGCATCTCTCTGTGAGCATCATTTCATTTATTTGGTCTGTGGTTCCCATACTCGGTGAAAAGGAGAAAGCAGACTGAACGCCGGCCCTCATCGCCCTCTGCTTCCTGAACAGCTGCCTCACGTTCCAGCAGCCACGACTTCTCCGCCATGATGGACTGAATCTCGTCGAACTGTGAGCCAGAATCAGCCCTTCCCCTCTTACACTGCTTTCGTAGGGTATTTCTCTTCAATGCTGTGAGAAAAGTAACTGATACCGGATGTGTGCTGCACAAGCATGTGCACAATGTGCACTAACGGCGTGTATTCACAAAGCCAGCTGTTTTAGGACTATTTCATTTGCGGCTCCCTGCAGGGAGAGCCTCTTCTGCCTAAGTGCATCCCAGTTTACTCTGACTCAAGTAAGGGCGTGGGTTCTAGTATGCCTGGAAAATCTGAGGGGTCTCTGGTCTCCAGTATCGTTGAATATCAGACCATACCATCTTTTACTATCCGCTCGACCTGTATTGAACTCGGTTCCAGAATTATTCTCCTGATGGCAGCAAAGATCACTCTGAGGACCTTTGAACTGTCACCCTGAGACACAGAAGAACCAAGTCTCCACTTGAGGCTCGCAGGTTGGGTTTCCACCCTTAGGCCTCCTTCCTTGAACAACACAGTCCTAAAGCCATAAGTGGGCAGAGCAAAGGACCTCCACACTGGTGGTAGGAAGGTTGTGGTGGACCAGCGAAGTTGTCAGGGCCCAGGCAGAGAAGCTCCACAGAGAAGGACTTCCCAGGGCACCAGAACTAAAGTAGGTGAGGTGAAGGACCTTGCATTGGGATAGAAGGACATCCTTACTGAGAAGGGCCAGTCTGGAAGGGGGACTCTTCAAGCTTGCTGGCTGCGTGGCAGGTTCACCTAAGATATGTTCTGCTTCTTCTGACCTGTACAAGCAGACACACAGTGAAGGGAGAAAGATGCCCAAGTGGGGGAGGGTGGCAAGGACTATGAGATGGATTACTAATGAGTAAATATCAGGATATCAGGGGTAGAAAACAGATTCCTCACTGGAAGAGACTTACAATACAGAAGGTAGAAAAACTCAAGCGTACCATGTGGTGATATATTGTGCACCCCAATAAGGCTTGTCTGGAGACCAGAGGACAGAGCCAGCCACTAAATTAGACATAGCCAGGCAGTGGTGGCACACACCCTTAATCCTATCACCCAGGAGGCATAGATCAATCCATCTGGAGCTCTGTGAGTTCAAGGCCACACTGAACTACATGAGAGAAACAGAACCAGGCAGTGGTGACACATGCCTTTAATCCCAGGAAGTAAAGTGGCAGGACACAGAAAGGTATATAAGGCGTGAGGAAACAGGAACTCACTCTCTTGAGACTGAGGACTTCCTAGAGGTAAGAACTTGTAGCTGGCTTGTTCTGCTTCTCTGATCTCTCAGCTTTCACCTTAATATTTGGCTCTGGGTTTTTTGTTATAAGACCTTTTAAGATTCATGTTACAGTACCCTGAAGTGTTGGATTGGAAATAATTACTGCACTTTTAAAAGAGATAGAAAAAAAGGGGGGAGGAAAGAAAAGAAGACTGATGATTGAGAGATAGATGATAGATAGGTAGATAGATGATAGATAGAGATGATAGGTAGATAGAGGATAGACACAGATGATAGATAGATAGATCGATAGATAGATAGATAATAGATATATAGAGAGAGAGAAAGAAAGAAAGAAAGAAAGGAAGGAAGGAAGGAAGGAAGGAAGGAAGGAAAGAAGGAAGAATATAGAGAAATGATGTTAAATACAGAGGATAGAAAAATAAGTTACCCAGAGATGATGCTGATGACAAATGATATGTGTAGATGATCAATAGCTAAGATAGAAATAATAATAGGCATGGATTATAGGTATAGATCATAGATGATTGATATCTTGGTAGAGAGACAAAAATTCAGATGCAAGGGGTGTGTGTGTGTGTGTGTGTGTGTGTGTGTGTGTGTGTGTGCATACACTTCCTAGCTCTGTCCCCTGACAGGGTTATAAGGACAACACCACCCCAGGAGCAGTGCATACACCAGTACAAACTTTGGCTTCTACATACCATTTTCCACTGAAGGAAACCAAGTCTGGGCTATTCAGAAAGACAGAAAAGCTAGGGGCTCCAGAGGTCAAATCTGAGACAAACTGTACATCAAAATAAGCAATGTGGACAACGGATTTTAATGCACTGTATGAAGCAAGAAGGGATGAACTAGGAGTTTGCAGAATGGATACTTAGTTTCAAATATCTCCTCCCAAATGACTCTTATTAGAGGAAGGATAAAGTTCACAGTATGAAAGCTCAGCAGACATTACCTGCTACAGACCAGATGATGTCCCCCTCCTCACAACTCAGGCTGAGGTCCTAACCCAGCACAGGAAGCCCCTCCTCCCCACAACTCAGGCTTATAAGAGGGGAGATGACACACAGAACACAGAGAACAGAGAAAAGCAAGGTGAATAAGAAGGCAGCCATGTTCAAACTTTTACCTCTGACTTCTGGCCTTCAGAACTGTGAGAAATTCATTCCTGGCATCTTGTTATAGTAGTACTAGATAACCAATTTATATTAATCAAATGCCAGGAGTGAACACCCTCCTGAAGGAACAATCGGAAGCATGGACCACCTAAGAAGATGCGGTGAGAAGGATGCGCATGCCTTGTTACTTCTTCCAAAATGTAATGCCCATGTCAAACTGTGAGAACATACGAGAGGCATCCAAGTCAAGGAGAATATACACGAATTAACCAGACTATCATTTTCAAAATTATCAGTCATGTGGACCAGCCAATGAAGGAAGAAGTGATGATGATGCATTTACCCATTGTTTAAGCAAAATAATGGTCAAGCTACAGTCTATCCTGGAGTAGTGTAGACCCTAGGACTAACAGGCTGATCCCAGCTATGCCTTGCCTAAAATCCATGTAATAGTTAACATGGCACCTTCACATGGGCTCTTTCTCCACAGAGACTAGGTGAAGCTGCATTTTCTCAAACATTTGGCACCATTGGTCAACCAAATATCTGCAGAACTTTCTAAATAGGGATGGATTCCCGGAGTCATTTCCTCTCGTGTCCTGAGCAAAATTGTGGTTCTGAAGGAACAATCCTTGAAGCTACATACACCAGCACTGAGAATTCTGATAAAGGTCGGATAAAGAGCTCAATTGGTACTCGGTTTTAGCAACAGATAGGAGCCAGGGCTGCGTGTATCAAAGATGGTTCCCACGATAATCAGGCTCCCACCACAGTCAGAACCACAGGAGACTCACAGCACAGGAGTATCTTCACAGACTGGCGGGCTCCCTGCTCGTGGTCAGTGAGCCATTGACACTGTAAGGAGAAAACCACAAACCTTGCAGCTTCCTTCAGCTGCTTCCTGCCACAGGGTCTCTGTGTCCGCTGTGTGAAAACCTCCTGAGTTCCATGTGGTAGTTCACATCTTCCTGTACCTCACTTACCTTGTTAAAAAAAAAAAAAATGTTCTTCAACAAAATATTAATTTTTTCTGAGACAGGGTTTCTCCGTGTAGCTTTGCACCTTTCCTGGATCTCGCTCAGTAGACCAGCCTGGCCTCGCACTCATAGAGATCCGCCTGGCTCTGCCTCCCAAGTGCTGGGATTAAAGGCGTGCGCCACCACCGCCGCCGCCGCCGCCACCACCACCACCACCCGGTGCAAACTATTAATTTGAAAACAGGGTGGAGACGTAGTTCAGTTGGCACAGCACTTGTCTCCCATGCCTGAAGCTCTGGTTTGATCCCCAACACTGCATAAAGTCAGGTGTGGTGGTGCACAACCGTAATCCCAGCCCTTAGTGGGGTGGAAATAGGATGAGCATTGGTTCAAGGTCAACCTCAGTTTGAGGCCACCTTGGACTACAGACTGTAGGAGACCCTCCTTCTCAAAACAATAATAATTTGTTTAAAAAAAAAAAAAGCAAACACAATAAAACCAGCAATGACTCTTTTTGCTCTTAAAACAGCCAAATCCAGATTAAAAGACAGGATTGAGGTAGAAACCATCCATTCCCACTTCCAAATGTGAGCAAGGCAAGTGGCTTGTGTCAAACTTTAGTGCTGAATAACAGCAAATGAATAATTAAATAATAATAAAAAATAACACCCCCACCAAAGATTTAAAACTACTCAGCTATTAAAATGAGTGAAAGGCTTAGAGCACCACATGGATTCATTTCAAAAATCTAAGGCAGAGAAATCAAAAGATGGGCCAAAGGGTTCACTGGAGCTGCGGGAACCTCCCTGACTTGAAAACTTGATCCCCAGATGTAGAGCCAGATGCCCAGCCACAGGGTAACAGAAATGCATGGGATACACCTTCACCATCACGCCCCCTCCCCACCAAAATCCCCAAACCCACCAAACAGTAACAAATCCATCAAGAACAAATTGATAGCCAGCGGTGGTGGCACACGCCTTTAATCCCAGCATTCGGGAGGCAGAGCCAGGCCGATCTCTTTGAGTTCAAGGCCAGCCTGGGCTACCAAGTGAGTTCCAGGAAAGGCGCAAAGCTACACAGAGAAACCCTGTCTCGAAAAACCAAAAAAAAAAAAAAAAAGAAAGAAAGAACAAATTGATGTTACATCGGACAGTTGCAATCCACAACTTGAGAGGTAGAGACTCACCTTGAGAGGGCACCTAACCTAAGGTGCCAATCCCAGACTGTAGCCTTGCCTTGCCCATCTCTCACCACATCCTTCTATCCATCAGGAGCTTTAGGTTGGTAACACCATACTTCAGAGCCGGGCGGTGGTGGCGCACGCCTTTAATCCCAGCACTCGGGAGGCAGAGCCAGGTGGATCTCTGTGAGTTCGAGGCCAGCCTGGTCTCCAAAGCGAGTTCCAGGAAAGGCGCAAAGCTACACAGAGAAACCCTGTCTCGAAAAACCAAAAAAAAAAAAAAAAAAAAACACCATACTTCAGAAACCAAACGGAAGACAGCTGTTCTCACAAGAAACCAACAACCCCCATCTTTGATTTGAAGACATTTATAGGATTCCTTAACACACATACACACACACACACACACACACACACACACACACACACTAAAGGAATGACAGTCACCAGGATTGTGTGAGTAAGCCAAGGACAGTCTGATCACACAGAAACCTTCCTGAAGATGGCTCTCTGCACAGGCTGTCACACTACGGTCTGTGTCCACTTCTCCATACAGGACTTCTCATCCAAGTCCAGGGTATGCCATGGTAGGTCAGGAACTCTTAGTGTTCCTCAAACCCGCTGTCTGCAAACATAGCCAGGACAAAGTGCTCAAATGAAAAATGGGCAACCTCAAAGCTCAGATAATAAGTCTACAGGAGGCTCAGGTGCAAGGCCATATCTGATGGAGTTTTTCTACCGAGCCCTTGATACCTCATTTACGGTAATGAAGGTTCAGAAACACCAGACACTGAACCTCCCTCTCCCCCAGCCTCTCTCTGCATGTGCAGTTGCGGTTGAGATGAAATCTCACACTACAGCCCGAGTTGGCCCAGAACTTACTATGTAGACAAAGTCAGCCTCAAACTCACCGCAGTCATCCTGCCTCAGCCTTCCGAGTGCTGGGATACCAAGCATGACCCGCCAAGCTTTGAAAACAGTAGAAGTAGTAGCAGTTCTTCTAAAAGGTCTCCTATAGTCCAGGCTGGCTTCAAACTTACTTTGTAGCCAGAGATGACCCTAAACTTTTTTATTTTCAATTATGTCTGTGTACCTACATGTGGGGGTGTGGGCCAGATCCCCTGGAGCAGTACAGATGGATGTGAACTGTCTGATACATGCTGCTAAGCCATCTCTTCAGCCCCCCGACCTTGATCTTCTGATCCTGTCTCCAGTTCCCCGGTGCTGGGATTACTCAGGTGTGCACCCCACAGAGCACAGTATTTCTAAAACAATATTAGAGCTGGGGAGACGGCTCAAGTAGAGTGGATACCTAGCATGCTCCATGCCCCAGACTGGGTCCCCAGCACTGCATATGATAATAGTAGTAGTAATAATAATAATAACAAAACAATAATATAAATAGGTATGGGAGTGCAAGCCTGGAATCCCAGCACTAGGATGTTGGGAGATAGAGGTAGGATAAGAAGCACAAGGTCAGCCATGGCCACAGAGCAAGTTTGAGGTCAGTCTGGACTACTTGAGACCCTGTCTCAAAGAAATTTTTTTCATCGAAATAGTATTAGGACCAGACATGGTGCTGCACACCTTTAATCCCAACACTCAGGAAGCAGAAGCACACTGATCTAAGTTCAAAGCCAGCCTGGTTTGTACAGTGAATTCCAGACCTGCTAGGGCTACAGATACCCCGCCTCAAAAAAACAAAACAAAACAAAACAAAAAGCTTAACAATAGGAGAGTTCTAAGGTTCATGATCCAAATCTGACCAGCATTAGCATTCCAAAAACACACTGGACAGCAAAGTCATCCTGCAAGAAGTCAGAAACTAAGGTAGATGGGAGTCCTAGAGACTGAGCGGCGTTCTGACTGAGGTAGCATGCCATTAACTAGCATAAGTGCCAGCATTATTATTGTCCTCACACGCTCTATGAAAGACACATTTTATCTGTGTCCAAACACAGCAACTTTTCTGAGAACTGGAACATGAAATGGATTTAGTAATTCAGGCCTTACTGAATACTAAAAGTAAAAAGAAACAGGAACCTCTCTTTCTGAGAAAAAAAAAAAAAAAACAACAAATAAATCAAACAAAGGATCACTTCAGCAGTGTTGTATGTGCTGATTCTCCATCACAATCACCCTGCTGAGGCTTTAGGGAGAGATAAAACCTAAGCAACAGACCCAGAGGGGCACCCACTGGACATGAAGACCACCCACTGGACATGAGGGCACCCGTGCTCGGTTTCCTTTGGATCTAATCATCCAGAGGAGTACTGGTAGTGTGTCCCAGGCCTGCCTATCTAGTCATTTACATGTAATTGCCTGAGTTCACCTGCAAAATACCCCCAGCCTGGGGCTTTGTTTAAGGTGGGATTCAAGGGCCAGATTGCAAATGGCGAGGCCACAAACCAAGGTGAGAAAGAAAGTGGTGGCCGGTGTTCTGGGTTGTCTTAGCTAGGGTCCCTATTGCTGTGATGAAACACCAGGACCAAAAGCAACTTGGGGAGGAAAGGGTTTATTTCAGTCAGCTCCATATGACAGTTCATCATCCAAAGCAGTGAGGGTACAAACCTGGAGCCGGAAGCTGATGCAGAGGCCACGGAGGGGTGCTGCTTGCTGACTTGCTCCTCATGGCTTGCTCAGCCTGCTTTTTAATAGAACCCAGGACCACAGCCCAGGGATGGCACCGCCCACCACGGGCTGGGCCCTCCCCCATTGATCAGTAATTAAGAAAACGCCCCACAGGCTTGCCTACAGCCCAACCTTATGGAGACGTTTTCTCAATTGAGGCTCCCTCCTCTCTGAAGACTCTAGCTTGTGTCCAGTTCATATAAAACTAGCCAGCGCATGATCCGATAAAATTTGTCACTGAAACAAAAACCCTTGTTTGTTACAGGAAAAGGGGGGGGGGAGCAAAGGAAGAATAATGCAACACTTATTTAAAAATATAAAATTTATTCATAGTCAGTAAGACAGTTCACTTCCTGTACAGGGTTTTACTCCTGAGCTAACAGCCTCGAGAGCTCACAGCGTAATATATTGCTATCAAATATTGCTCATGCTATTGGACTCAGAGAATGCTAGTTTTCCCTTTAAAAAGGTTAAGGCTCAGTTTCCAAAAGGTAATTAAACCACTTAGTTTTCTGCTTAAAAGGCTGGGAACGCTTGGGACTAAATCACTACAGTGAGGTGGGTGGGGCGGGAGGCAAGCTCCTTCATACTGAAGATAGTGTGATTGTTTCTTTAAAGGCTCCTTCCCTTTGAAAAACATGTTTTGCTACAAAAAAGAAAAAAAAAGACAAAGGAGATCTCTAGCATACAAACAAGAAAAACTAACGGTGCTTTTCCCACTGTGGCTGGATGAACCGAGTTGTGGGAACAAACACCACTCCTACACGGTTCTTAATCGAGTCTAACCAATCAACATCTCTCTCGTAACACTCGAGGAAAAAATCATTTCCATTCCATTCCTTTCAGTTCAGGTGACCACAAATTGGTCCTTTCCCCTAAAAATAACCCTCCATTTTTCCTTCAGCCTTAGAGCAGAATGCAGCCATAGTTGTGGCCATCATGGGAAGGCGCTATGGTGTGATCCCACCACTTACAGCACTGACGCCGACAGGTAGGGGTGGCGGCACCTGCCTGGAATCCTAGCACTTGGGCAGTGGATCCGGGACCAGTGAAGAGTTCCCGGCCAGTCCTGGGTGAGTTTGAAGCCAGCCTAGGCTACATAAATAAGACCCTATCTCAAAAAAATAAAATAAAAATAAAAGAAATGAAAGGGAGACAGAATCAAATTACAGAGTGTGGAGCTGCTTTTGAGAATTACCTTATTAACAAGCTCCAAACACGCTCTAGAAGCACTGGTTTGCAGACAAAGATTCATTCAATCATCAATGACACGCCATTTTACAAAAGGCAGAATCTGCTTCCACTCAAGAATCCGCCTGACAATTCATTGAACCAACACTATAACAAAAATGTCAAAAAGGGGGCACCCCCCCCCAACCCCTGCACCTGTGGGTTCTGCCTCTGGTGTGAAGAGGTAGAGACAATCAGCCGGTAGAAAAGATTAACAATAAACAAGCAAAAAACAGTACAACAAACGATGTTATAAAATTTCCCGTCTGAAGGCCAGCTCTGGGAAGCCAGTTCATCCACGGCGCCTCAGTCCAGCTCCAGGTTGGGAGAGCCATTGCCCACAATCATCTTGCTGTAATTCTTCTGCTGTTCTTCCTTGAAGGTATCTTTCACCTTTGCCCTCTTCAGTCCTCCGTCCCTATGAACAGAAAGGCACACATAGCAAAGATACTCTGCCAGGGAAGAAATGGGGCCATGTGGTAACACGTGCCTCATGGTACCAGGACACTTCATAGACGCAGGAAGAGCAGGTTCTGGCCTCTCTCTACAAATGACCAAGTGTGTGTTCCTTTGAGCAATGGACACGCTCTCTGAGCTTGGTAAAAACGGAGCACATTACTGCCTGCGTGCCATTTCTGCCTAAAGAGGCAGACATTTTCTGGCGCTGGGAATTGAACCCAGGGCTTTGTGCATGCTAAGCAAGCGCTCTACCACTGAGCTACACCCCTAGCCTTCCTTCTGTTGTTTCAGAAGTTAGAGCTGTTGTATTCAATATTTAAACAGAAACAAGGATTATTAAAGCCAAGATGTTTCTTCAGATTCTTTCCTTGGAAAACCCAACATTGGTTTTTCATTGGCTGTGGCTTGCTGAGAAACCCCGTGAAAAGTTGTAAACACACACACATGAAATGATGAGAGTGTTGTTATCCATGCATGAGTTATAAACACAGGCTATTTTCTTTAAAATAAATTATTTAATAATTATTCGAATCTAACCCTATGTTTAACAATTTTATTTTTATTCAAAACATATGTATACTTTTATACTCCAAAGCAGATTCAAGATAAAACAAGCAACACAATTGTAAGCTGCAGTTGACCAGGAGTTGGCACAGTAGAAACAGCCTTCCTCCACTCAAAGCTTTGAACTCTCTCCAGGGCTGTGAACCACAGACCTCTCTGTGTTATAAGGTAAGGGCTCTGAGTGTCTTTCCTTCTTTGGACACAAGGAGACTGGAAAGAGACCGGGCTACCAGGGACTGCTCCTCCCCCATTACAATACTGTGGATTCTAACTCCTAGGGGGAGGGGGCTGAGAACTTGCTTACTTTCTATGTGGACTGTTGAACTTTAGCCCAGTTAGGCAAGTTCTAACAGTGCCGAATGATCATGGGTTACACAGTGAACCCAATGCCACCGGGACAGGACTTGACCTTCAGACAGGCACCTGCCTGACGCCAGTACAATGTTCTGAGAATGGACCACTGTTCACAGACTTTTTCAGAGGGTCGGGTATGGGAAGTTCCCATGAAATAAAACTGTAGGTTGTGGTCGGGTCCTAAGAATTGTACACACAATCCTCTTTTCTCCAAATGAACCACCTCTAATTATCTGTAGCATTTACACGGATTTTGAGTCGTGAGAAATAGAGGAGAGAGAAGAAGGACCTTTTTCTTTTTTCTAAGGCCTGAACTAAACTGGACAGTAACACAGACGCACTGCTTCTGATGTTAATAATGCCTGTTCTTAAATCTCCTGGTACCAAACCCCCGAGAGCCACCCCAGCTATGACCTCTCACCTCTAGAGGTTTCAAGGTTCTATCAGACTCTCCCCCACTTCAGTCACGGCATATCTCAGCTCTTTAGGAAGGCGTGGCCACATGATAGTCAGCTTAGGATCACACAGCAAAAAGCCAGGCATGGTGGTGTACGTCTTTAGTTCCAGCACTCGGGAGGCGGAAGCAGGTAGATCTGAGTTTGAGGCCAGCCTGGTCTACAAAGTGAGTTCTAGAACAGTCAGGGCTACATGGAGAAACCTTGCCTCAAAAAAACCAAAAAATTAAAATTAAAAATACCACCTCCCTGTCCCCACCCCCCCTAAAAAAAAACACAGCAGTTCTCATTCGTCTGCAAAGAAATCAGTCTAGATGTGTTCACTCACACTCAGCAGGTGAGTGAAAATATACCTGGAAAGGCAGGAAGGCTTTTCCCTTTTGGAAAAACAGGCCAGGTAGTTAAAAGGAATATTGTTTATAAAATGGCATGTGATTCAGTAAAAGGAAATGGAAACATTCAAAGGATTTGTTTTGGTGTGTTTTGTTTCTGTCAGACAAGGTCTTACTCTGTTGCCAGGATGGCCTGAAATTCACTATTCAGCACAGGTAGGCCTGGAACTCATGGGAATCCTCCTGCCTCTGTCTCCTAATACTAGGACTAGAGGTGAAGACCATTGTTGATAGAATCTGACAGTGAGTCTACCCTGTGGCTGACTGCCTGTGCTTGCTCTCTCTCTCTCTCTCTCTCTCTCTCTCTCTCTCTCTCTCTCTCTCTCTCTCTCTCTCTCTCTCTCTCTCTGCTTGCTTCTCTCCCTGCCTGAGACCACAGAGCCAGCCACAGGCTTTTCGTGACAGCTTCAGACAGGGCTAGCATGCCGGGTAAGAGGAAGCGCTGGGAAGAGGTTTTAAGAAGAGAAAAAGAGGAAGACAGCTACACACGTGAACCTGAAGAGTCACTAAGACACTTTTCGCCTCAGGCCTAGAGTTTTGTGATGTTACTGTGTTTGCCAGGTTAACATCTCCAGATTAGATTGCAGGATGTAAAATGCTTATCTAGCCTGCAGCTTAGAACAAGTCGGCTGCTGTCAGTCAAGAATTCACACTTCCAGGGACTCATCTGGCATATACTTTCACCTCCCACCAATATCCAAAGTTTGGCTAGTTAGCATACTTCTAAATGACTTTTTTCCTATAAAAATGAGTGTCAAAAAAGCACAGTGTTTGCCAGAAATAGGCTGGGTGGTATAAATTAACTGGTTTCAAGAGAGGTGAATGGGCAAAATATATTTTAGTGACATGCCCTACTATTGGATAAAGGAATATAAAATGCTAGCCAGCCCATCTTTAAAGACGTAGCCCCTAGGGCTGGAGAGATGGCTCAGGGGTTAAGAGAGCTGACTCTTCTTCCAGAGGACCTGAGTTCAATTCCCAGCACCCACATGGCAGTTCACACCTGTCTGTAACTCCATTTTCAGGGGACCCTGACATGCATGGCAAAACCACAAATGCACACAAGAATAAAATAAAATATATTTAAAAAAAAAAAAAAAGATGTAGCCCCTAAATAATCCTGGGCCCCTACACTGAGGATGTTCTTGGTTGCTATTAACACAGAAATCAAATCCTAGAACAACACTACAATTGCCTCAATTGAACTCATCATATAAAGTGTTTTTGAAACATCCAAAAAGGTCATAGAGATTTCACTGAATTTGCTGAACTTGACATACAGACCATTTGATGACAGCCCGCTCATACAAGGATCGACCTCCTACTACACGGTGGGTCTAGTTAACCCTCACTGTTCACTGCTTTACTCCAAATATTTCTATCCTCACTCATACAAGGATCAACCTCCTGCTACACGGTGGGTCTAGTTAACCCTCACTGTTCACTGCTTTACTCCGAATATTTCTATCCTCACAAATTTATAGATTGAAGGCAAACTCCCAGGGTGACCATATTTGACAATGAGGACTTTAGAGCATCATTAGGGTCAGGTGAGGTCAAAAGGATGGGGCCCTTAGAATGAGGTTAGCGCCCTCATAGCAACAGGCACGAGAGAACTTGCTCTCTCCGGGCTTGAACAAAGAGAAGGTCATGCAAGAAATGGAGAAAGCAACCTTCTGAAACACAGGGAAGAACCCTCAACAGAGACTGGCTGTGCAGCATCCGAAGCTTAAACCTCTAGCCTTCAGAACTTAGAGAAAACAAATTCTGTGAAGACACCACTCTGGTATTGTGTTATGGCAGCCCAAGCTTCACCAAAATACTCCACTTCCTTTCTTCCAGTTCTTAAGTGTTCTGATACAGTTACAGTGAAACACAAACAGCCCCGCCCCCCCAAGCCAAGCTCCCTTTCTCTCCTTCTTCTTCAGTACAAGAACTCTCATCTTACCTAAGAACATGGTCATCCAGAGCAAACACTGTATCACCCAGTTTCCTTTGCAGTTAACCGCTACCCCAAGACTTGCAGCAGAGAGATAACAAGTCTAAGTTATGTGTGCAATTTCTAGCATGTGCACCTATGGAGACAGGTGTGTCCCTTTTCAAAGGCCCCCAGCCGGCCATTTGCTGTGCACACGTGGGCCATGAGTTAGAAGCACCTATTGAGGTTGGTATAGGAATAAAGGAGAAGCCATTAGCCAGCCTGGACTCTGGTGCTTAAGTGGGAGAGTAAAGCCTTTACCCTATTTAAGTCTTTGTGACGTACTTCTTGCTAAGTCTATAGCTAACCAGTGCGGTTTTGTTGAATACACAGAGAGTGCTTCTGGGAGGACTCTTACCAGGGAAGTTCAGTCAGCCCCCCTTGGACAGCGATGGCCGATTTAACCCTGTTTGCAAACTGCACCGCATCCTCTCCTTCCTGGGTAAATGAAAAAGTTACACATCTTGAGTATGAAGTTTTTAAACACCTTAAAATGTCTCGTAATCATTTTTATTTGTTTTTATAGAACTAAATACATTACTAAGAAACAACCCTTTCATTACGAATGAAGAAAAGCATGATGGGAGGAATGGAAAGACCCAAGGCTTTAGGCAAAGGTTTTCTTGCCTTTATCTAATTAAATAAAGCATCAAAGACTGGAAGTTATCTCAGTAATACCTCTCTGGTCATGGGAGGCATGTACCACACATCGCAGACGATGGCCCAGCTGGTCATTATTCGAAGCAAATAGCTCACCATGTTGTATTTACTACTGTTCCAGAATGCGTCACCAAACTGAGGGTTATACTAGAGAAAATGAAAGACAAGACATTCCAGCCATGAATTCCATGCCGGCTTCTCTCACCCAAGTCAGTGTTTTTCAGGCGGTAAGATAAATGAACCTATCAGTCCCCAGGAGAATTTACTTCACTTGATAGAATTTTTCACAAGAACTAAGCCAGTAGAGTCCAGAGTGCTAACTACAAAAGCTGTTGATATGACTCCGCACTTAATTAGAAAGTTGATAAAAGCAAGGATCAATCAGATTTGCCCACCACTACATCCTGAGTATTAATATAACCTCTGCTGCATAGTCATGTTGTCTGTCCGTCTGTCCATCTTCCTATATCTATGCATCTACCTATCTCTGTATCTAAGTGTCTCCTGTGTACATATCATCTACCAGCTCTGTATGCATGTATCTATTGCCTGTCCAGACAGAATGAGCACAAATGTACAATGTAAAGACCCAAAGAAGCTAAATACACAAATGTTCTTCACTCTTGCACATTTTAAATTTGTAACAATATCAAATAAAGTTAACCATCAAATGCTCCCCCCTTTAAGACTCAGACTTTACCTTTATTGCCACTGGATATATGGTCCCTCCAATTTCAAAGCTTCCCTTTTTAAACATCATGACTGAAGTATTATTGATGCAGGTACCTGGCAGAGGAGATGTGGAAGGGAGTCGCTTTTTAAAAACAAATTTTAGAGGGAATTGCTCTAAAAATTATTACATTTTTTTATGTGGGTGCATGTGTTTGGAGGTCAGAACAACAAAAGGGAGTCATGCCTCTTGTACCTGTGGATCCCAGAAACTGAACTCAGGTCATCAGGCTTACAGGCAAGCCCCCCTACCTACTAAATCATCTCGCTGGCCCAGGAAATAATTTTCTATACTCTAAAACATCATCAAGGCTGCAGATACTTTAGGGCTGCTCCACAAGTCAACCCTTGCTTTAAAAATACTTTACAAGTTTGGATCAATTTTAACAGCAAACTTTCACTTTGCCACTAAACGCTCAGCAATAACCCCATCACAGCAATTGACGATTTAATACATGTAAAGAATAATTCCTACAAAGTCATAGACCATGCTGTTTAATACCCCTATGGAAAAATTGCTTAAAACTCAAATAAGTGCCAGGTGGTGGTGGTGCACACCTTTCATCCCAGCACTCAGGAGGCAGAGGCAGGTGGATCTCTGTGAGTCTGAAGCCAGCCTGATCTATAGAGAGAGTTCTAGGACAGCCAGAGCTTTACACAGAGAAACCCTGTCATCAAAAAGCAGGAAAAGAAAAGGCACCCGTCCCTTCCTCTCGGAGTGCCAAACCTAGAGTGCTCCTCAGATGGTTGGCGGACATCAGCTGTAGCTTGGCAGGCAGTCTCTTACCTTCAGGGAAGATTAATATGGGCAACTTTTTCTTATCAGCGACATGTTCTTTCAATCTGTAAGGGAAAATAAAGGATCTGTGAGTCGATCTTGAGAAACAAAGAGACAGGGAGAGTTTTTGTTTGTCACATCCCTCTAGCAGGAAGAAAAAGTCATAAGAGAAATAAGGGACAAAGAGAAAGGGATGAAGGGCAGAGGGGATAAGGAGATCGGCACGCTTTTTTCATTTCCTCTGGAGTGAGTGGGTTTGGGTCTGTCTGGGACAGGTGACAGGGTCTCATTAGCTCAGGCTGGCCTTGAACTCACTACACAGCCACAAATGTTTACTCCTGACCTCCTGTTTCTACTCTCCAACTCCTAGGAGTACAGGTATGCACTACCAAGTCCAGCTCTTCTGGCTACTCTTAGATTTCTAGATAGCCAGGTGCCGTGAGCACTCCGCCCTTCTGCTCCATGTTGATAATTCCTTGTGTGAAAAAACATGGGAGTTCTGGTGGCGCACGCCTTTAACCCCAGCACTTGGGAGGCAGAGGCAGGCAGATCTCTGTGAGTTCGAGGCCAGCCTGGTCCACAAGTAAGTTCCAGGACAGCCAGAGAAACTGTCTGGGGGGGGGGGCGATTCTGATCATGCTTGATCTGTCTGCATTATGGTTATTAAGTAAGAAACTCCTCTGATGAATCAGGATGATGAACTTTCCTATGCAATTAAACACCGTAGCCAGGGATAGTAATCCCGGTGCTCAGGAGGATGAGGCAGGAGGCTAGCCTAGCACAAGTAAGTCTAGCCTAGGCGCCACAGAGAAGGAAAGGCGTTTCATGAGGAACACCTGCATGTGAGCACAGCCTCTTCAGGGAAAGCTTTTCCTCAGCTTTGTTCCTAGTGAGTTCATCTCTATGGAGCCCCAGAAAGACACTCCCTCCCTCCCTCCCTTTCTGTGAAGACCTGCTGTAGTTTGGAGGTACTCCCTACAACCATGTGTTCACGGTTCAGCTGCCGCCTGTGGCACTAAGGAGCCGCGGAGCATGCTCTTGGTGGGAAGACTGAGACCCTGGCCCCTCCACTCTCTCTTGCTTCCCTGTCGCCATGAAGTGAACAGATTTCCTCTGCCACAAACTTGGAGTTTATTGTACAGTCACGAGCCCAAGCACAAGAGCCGAGGAACCACACACTGCTTACCCCGAAACCAGGAGCCAGAATCAACCCCTCCCTACTAAGCTGATTGTGCTTTGTGATGGTAATAGGAAGGCACAGCAGTGGTTATCAGCTCTCTGGTAACTAGATTCGGAGTGGCAGTGGCCATTCAGCAGAAAGAAAAAAAAATTCATTCAGCAAATAAATTATCGGTATTTTTCTCTAAGTTCTCCAGGTGGTAATTTTAAACTTTTAAAAGTTCAGTGATTGTACTTGAGTCACAGCAAAACAGACATCTGAGCTTTCCAGTCTTTTTATATGCAGCCACACATCTCCCTGACTACAGAACTACTACTTCAGTCCTATTGATGACTCCAGAAAAATAGAGTTTTGCATGATTTTGTTTTCATTTTAAGTTTGTTTTTTGTTTGTTTTGTGTTTTGTTTTGCCCTTTGGCCAAATGATCCAAGGCAATCAGCTTCTCTGTTTACTCCAATGAAGGCCAAGGAACTGCACTGTTTACCTCTTAGTAACCAGGTGTCGGTCCTTCATTTCTGAGCGCTCAAACCAGACGTGTGGACAAGCCTTAACCATGGCTCTCTGAATGACCCCCATCAATCCACCATGAACCTGTCCAACCTAGAAGAATCAGGAGAGACAGAAAAACATAAAGATATAGCTACCGAAAACCTGCCAGGGGTCTTGTCAAGAGAGGGAATCCTATTCTCCACTCAGAGAGAAGACCGGCTGCCTTTTACTGACAGATAAGTCTAAATCTAGTCAAGGCATCTGCAAAGCCCAGTGCAAGCCAGAACGTGCTCTTCAGCAGCTAAAGTCTAGCTGGACACTACAGTCACTTTGCTCCACTCGCTGTCCTAGAACTCTGAAAAACAGAGACACACACCTTTAATCCCAGGAATTGATGGCAGAAGCAGAAAGGTATTTAAGGCATGAGGATGAGGAACTAGAGCTGGTTAAGCTTTTAGGCTTGGAGCAGCACAGTTCTGCTTCTCTGATCTTCCAGCATTCACTCCAATAACTGGCCTCAGGTTTGATTTTATTAATAAGACCATTTAAGATTCATGCTACACGTGTGCATTTTTTAACCCTCAAGAAGAAATAACCAAGCAACAACGTCAGGAACCTACAAAGAGACCAACAATATTCTGAGGTCTTCGGTTTCAAATGTATTACCATCAATTCTTTGTTGGCCAGAGCACAGGAGAAATAGTGGGTGGTCTCAGAAACACAAAATCCTAGTTAAACAGTTTCTGTGGTTTGAGCACATCCCCGGAATCCATGGACTAGAAACTGAGTCCCGTGCAACAGTACTGGAAAAGGACCTAATGTGAGCAGTCTGGACCACAACAGCTCTGCTCAATGAACAGTTAGAGCCATTAGCAAAAGGGCTCTTGCTGAGGCTGGAGAGATGGCTCAGCAGCTGAGAGCACTTGCTGCTCTTGCAGAGGACCTGGGTTTGGTTCCCAACACCCACACGGCAGCTAACCACTGTCTAGTTATAGTGAACTCACTGCCTTTTCTGTCCTCCTAGGGAGTTGCATGCCTCTGATGCACAGATGTGCATACAGGCAAGACTTTCACATATAAAATGAAAATAAATATCTCCACAAAGTGCAATGCTCTTGGGAGCAGACCTCCTTTTGTAATTCCAGGCCTTCTGACATGTGAAGACAGTACAATCAGATCTTTGCTAGACATCTTGACTTTAGATCTTCAGCCTGCATGGTGAGCCAATAACTTCCGTTCCCCACAAATTATCCCATCGGCAATACTCTGTTAGGTCAGCACAAGATGGACCTGAGATAGGCAGATCAGCTGCCTAGGTCTCCACCTCCCCTACCTACAATGAAATCTCAGGCTTGACTTAACTGCATCATAGAGAAAATCAAATATGTGCATGTCCACATACACAAAAGTGCATGTCCACACACAAAAAAATGCTGATGTGAATGTCCAGGCCCGTTCGGGGCCTCTACTGAGGGCTTCATTGGGTGGGCTTTAGGGAGGGTACCTAAATACTGAGATTATATTCAAAATTGTGTTTGTATGACACATATGTGTGTTTTTTCCAGTTTTATTTTTCAAAGTATGTAACTATCAATTGATTCCCAATCTACCAAAAGATAAACAACCAATTCCTATCTCTTTTCCTGAAGATGACAAAAGATTCTTTAGGTTCAAGAAAAGCTCACTTAAATTAATGATGTATTAAAAAAGGACTTGTCTAAGAGTTATCTATTCTCAGTATTTTATTTCACTTATTTATTTACTTTGGTAGGGAAATGAGTATGTGTGTCAGGGTCTCACTGTGCAGCCCTGACTGGCCTGGAACTTGCCATATTAGTCCAGGTTGGTCTCAAACTTACAGCTATCCTCTTGCCTCTCTTCCTCCCGAGTGCTAGGATTATAGGAATATGCCACCATGTTCAGGTTGTACTTTTTTTTCCCTGGTTTTTGGAGACAGGGTTTCTCTGTGTCCTGGATCTCACTCTGTAGACCAGGCTGGCCTCGAACTCACAGAGATCTGCCCAGCTCTGCCTCCCGAGTGCTGGGATTAAGGGCGTGCGCCACTACTGCTCGGCCTCAGGTTGTACTTTTTTATTTAGACTTTTTTTCCCCCGCTTTTCTGGCAGTGCTGGAGACAGATCGGGGCTTACATGTGCTAGACAAGTATTCTACCACTGAGCCACGTCTGAAGCCACTGACTTAAGCAAACATGTAGCAGTAAGTGGGAATTTTTGCACAGGCCTTGCTGATCACAGAACCCACGGATAGTGAAAACTAGTGTCCATGCTGGCACTCACCACTTGCTCACTCACAGCACACACTTGACCCATAAACCTTTCCCAGAAAAGCACCCTAGGCCACCAATATCAATCTGCAGAACTGACGGGTGAACCAAACCTGACTTCTGCCTCACAGCCTGACCCACCATCCACAACCCACAGCTGTGAGATGAGGAGACAGCCCAGGACATTTAGTATCTAGTAGTCATCCTGTTCTCCACACCTCCTGAGGACACATTTAACCAGTGAGCAGAAGGGGAGCTTGAGTCAGCCTCTGGGATTCACCCAGAGGAAATGTCAAGATGACCTGTCAGAGCAACAGAAGATGCGGGGGGAACCCCAGAGTGGGGCTCCTCTTCAGGCCCAAGAAAGGGCACTGGGGTCTTGGCTTTGCTGTGGACTCCGTGGTTAGGGCACTGGGGACCTGGCTTTGCTGTGGGCTCCATGGTTAGGGCACTGGGGTCTTGGTTGTGCTGTGGACTCCGTGGTTAGGGCACTGGGGACCTGGCTTTGCTGTGGACTCTGTGGTTAAGGCACTGGGGACCTGGCTTTGCTGTGGACTCTGTGGTTAAGGCACTGGGGACCTGGCTTTGCTGTGGACTCTGTGGTTAAGGCACTGGGGACCTGACTTTGCTGTGGACTCCGTGGTTAAGGCACTGGGGACCTGACTTTGCTGTGGGCTCCGTGGTTAAGGCACTGGGGACCTGGTTGTGCTGTGGACTCCGTGGTTAGGGCACTGGGGACCTGGTTGTGCTGTGGACTCCGTGGTTAGGGCACTGGGGACCTGGTTGTGCTGTGGACTCCGTGGTTAGGGCACTGGGGACCTGGCTTTGCTGTGGACTCCGTGGTTAGGGCACTGGGGACCTGGCTTTGCTGTGGGCTCCGTGGTTAGGGCACTGGGGACCTGGCTTTGCTGTGGGCTCCGTGGTTAGGGCACTGGGGACCTGGCTTTGCTGTGGACTCTTTGGTTAGGGCACTGGGGGGCCTTGGTTGTGCTGTGGGCTCCGTGGTTAGGGCACTGCGGACCTGGCTTTGCTGTGGGCTCCATGGTTACTGGATTTTCTGCTCTTTGCTTTCTTTGGAGGCTGTGGTCAAAATCTGAGAACTGGACGGAGACACAAGTATTCTGCCTTCTTTGCCAGATCCTCATTAAAGAAACAGATTTTTTCTAATTACACTTATCTCCCTGAAGAGAGAGCTGATTGGCTGACGAGGAACTGTAAAACTCTGAAGAGGATGGCTTTAATTTCATACAGTATAATTAAACACTGTTGGCATGTTCAAATCAACTTTACAAAGTTCTGTCAAGGTGTTTTCCCGCCTTCTCTGTTAACAGCTGTTTTCTTGCACTGTTTGTTCCCTGTGCAAATGTAGTGCACAGCCTATACTGCTAAGTCCCAGCCAAATTCCTAATATGAAACTAACTTTCGAGTTTGCGATCCAGCAAATACACATACTTGAAATGTCATTGAGTTGCTCTTACCATGGCATAACAGCCATCCGTCGTCAAGATCAAGACATCGATGGGAGACGTATGGTTGGCAACACAAATGCCTCCCTTCTGGGGTCTGTACTGCCTGCAATCAAGATAACCGTAAGTACGACACCTCGGAAAACGCTCAATGTTTTACAGAAAAGCATGTAAAGACTTATCTTACTTAGGATTTTTTTTTTAAGTTTTTAGGTACATAGGTCCCATCTTTAAAACATTATCCCCATGTAGTATGATGAGCTGTGAGGAACCATGACATTCTCTTTATAATTCATATTTTTGCTTATTTAATCACAACTATTTCGATTAATGTTGATTGATCTAAGTATAATATGCTACTTTGTTGAGACAGGGTCTCTTATAGCCCAGGCTGGCTTCAAACATCTGGTTCTCTTGCCTCAGCCTCCCAGATGCTAAGATTACTGTGTGGGCCACCACACTCAACCAACTTAAAATAACAATTTTTAAAAAAATAATAATAATATTAAATTAAGAGAAAAGTATTTCAAAATCAATCACAATCATTTTAATTTAGTTGATTATTTTCCCTAGCTACTTGTATTCTCTGACTGTGGGTAAAGAGAACAGAATAAAGTGTTTCATCTTAGGAACTAAGTAGAGAATTTTAGACAAGGAGAGACTAAGTGTGGAAAACAGGCCTCTGCCTCTGCCGTACCCCAGGACTGCCAGCAGCAGCTTTGTGGGAGCCCACAGAGGTTTCCTAGTGAGAGCTGAGCTTGCTTTACCCAGCAGGGATGCATAAGAGGATGATTGGACCACGGGCCTGGGTACCAGGTGTTTGGAAGGGTCTACACTTGGCTGTATCTAGCAAGGGGGAGGTCTCTGCCTCACTCCATGGCATTGTTATAAAAAGCCCTTTTGAATAAAGTTCTGGGCCAGTGAATAAGGATCCAGGTCCTCTTGAAGCTCTCCTGTGTTTCTGTTTTCCCTCTTGTCAACTAGGTCTCTCTTTCTACCAAATATCTCTTATCCCTCTCTCCTCCTCATAGGAACCCTGTAAAAGGTGGGGGCTGGTCCCCCACACAGCATCTTCAAAACTGCGCCCAGCTCAAAACCTGACTTTGAATCTGTACCACCCTTAGCAACCAGATCCAGAGTTCCCATCATTCATCTGTCTATCCCATGGGATGGCAGTGTCCACCCCCCCAGGAGTAACCTATGAGAACTTTACCCCCACAGCACACCATAACTGCCCATCAATGAACACTACTCTGTTAATTTTTGTCTTCCTTCTGAAAACCCAAGCAATGATGACCACAGACTTCCCAGGTCGGGGCAGCCACGGCAGACACTCACTTGTTATGATAATGAATGGTGCCGGATAGGGACCGAACACAGATCCTACAGCAGGTCAGATGCACCAGTTCACTCAGCCAGCTTTTGAGGCTGAAAGAAAAAGAAACCCTTCTGTTATTTTGTTCTGGGTACTCATAAGAAACACAATGAAAGCTTCAATGTGCGGCTCACAGCAGCATCCCATGTTCTGCTTCAGCAAAGAGGGGTTCTTGCCAGCTCATCTATGCATTTGCCAGGCCCAACATGAACCAGGAGAATTAGACACAATTCTAGCAGGAAGGAGCCCCCACCCCGCTAGATTCTAATAAAGTCCTGAAAGACCAGCTGAGGTTTCTTTGGTCTGGACCTCCCAGGCTGCCAATGTCAAAGACTATTTTTCCTTTGGTTCCCTCAGTCCACTTTCTTTCTTCCTTTCATTTCTCCTTTGAAAAAGCTACCTTTCAATTTGAACAGAGAAAAAAAAAAAGACTATGGAGATGAATTCAGTAAGAATTCTCATAAACGGCTTGAGACCACAAAATTAATGAACCTAGAAACTAGCCAGATTCTAGCTTTGTGGACACCGTTGGGGGAGGGGGGGCGTCCTACATGAGTGGGGCTGGATGGAGGGAGACACATCACCTGCTGTCCGGGAGCTGTCCAACCAGTGTGGTTCCTATGATCAGCAAACTGATCCCAATGAAAGCCAGAGTAACCCTGAAAAAGAAAAGAAGACTACTGCAAACATCTGCCAGACAGTGGGGACACAGCCTAAAGATTTCACTACTGTTAACATCTGCCAGATAGTGGGACACAGCCTAAAGAATTCACTGCTGTAAACATCTGCCAGACAATGGGAACACAGCCTAAAGAATTCACTACTGTTAACATCTGCCGGACAGTGGGGACACAGCCTAAAGAATTCACTGCTGCAAACATCTGCCAGACAGTGGGGACACAGCCTAAAGAATGCACTGCTGCAAACATCTGCCGGACAGTGGGGACACAGCCTAAAGAATTCACTGCTGCAAACATCTGCCGGACAGTGGGAACACAGCCTAAAGAATTCACTACTGCAAACATCTGCCGGACAGTGGGGACACAGCCTAAAGAATTCACTACTGCAAACATCTGCCGGACAGTGGGAACACAGCCTAAAGAATTCACTACTGCAAACATCTGCCGGACAGTGGGGACACAGCCTAAAGAATTCACTGCTGCAAACATCTGCCGGACAGTGGGGACACAGCCTAAAGAATTCACTACTGCATAGCAAGTTCAGGGCCATCCTGGGCTTCATGAGACCCTGTCTCAAAAAGCATCAAATAAGCAAACAAAAATTAAAAGTTCTAGTATTGCTGGGTGGTGGTGGCACACACCTTTAATCCCAGCTCTTAGGAGGCAGAGGCAGGCTGATTTCAGTGAGTTCGAGGCCAGTCTAATCTACAAAGCGAGTTCCAGGACAGCCAGGACTATTACACAGAGAAATTTTGTCTTGAAAAAAGCCAAACCCCTCCAAAAAAAAAAAAAAAGGTCTAATATTTCCTTCCCAAATGTCAACTCATAGTTTAGTGCACCCCCGGAATCCTCGAACCCCACTTTGGAAGCACTGAGTCAAGGTCCTAGCAATAGTATATACGTCGTCCTGAATTTCACTGTTTATCACAGCCGCAACAACTCCCAAAAGACAGTCTAAGCCAGTGTTAGGACACAGGAAAACACACACACACACACACACACACACACACACACACCCTTGGAAACAGAACTTAGTGACTTGTGTCTGTCTATACTTAAGCAATGCCTAAAACTTACAAGTAAACACATTGTCTCTTGTGCTAGATCTGAAGGAGGCCAGTATCACCCGCCTGGTCATGGAAGTGAAGTTTCGATTCATATGCCAATGGCAGCTGGCTGGTAGCAACTCCTGGAAACTATAGCTATGTCCAAGAAAATGAAAAAATGACCAACATTGTGGCTGGTACACAGGCCTGCTCCCTGCCATCACCATAAAGAGACATGGCCACACTGTCATCTCCCTGACGGGTGTCATCTACTGTCTTGAGGTCATGTGCTGATGAGGCAGTATTCAAGCCTCAAATCAAAGGAGGATCCAGGTATGGGAATCTTTACTGAGAACTGAATGGCGCTGGGCAGTGGTGGCGCACACCTTTAATCAATCCCAGCACTCGGGAGGCAGAGGCAGGCGGATCTTTGTGAGTTTGAGGCCCGCTTGGTTTACAGAGTGAGTTCCAGGACAAGCGCAAAGCTACACAGAGAAACCCTGTCTTGAAAAACCAACAACAACAAAAACAAGAACTGAATGGCAGTGATAGAATTGGATGGAACAAGGACATACTACTGAATGGCTCTTCCAGTGCGGCAAGGGTCTCTGGGAACTTGTTCTCTGCTACCCACCTCTCAGTTCTACACACCAAAGAGAGGCTATTCCTGCAGGCAGCTCTTCTTTAGTTGCTGCTCTGGCACATATGAAACTATTTTGTGTGTGGAGGTGAGTGCATGTTCCTGTGTGGGCATACACAGGTGGATGGAGACCAGAGTGCAGTCTCTCAGGCCATTGTTCAACCGTCATCCACCTTGTTTTTAAGACGGGCCTGAAACTGGCCAAGTAGGTTAGAGTGGCTGGCCAGGGAGCCCCAGAGACCCACCTGTCTCTGCTTCCCCAACAGTGGGATCACACTCAGAGGCCACTCAGCTCATGTGAGGATGGAGTCAGGTCCTCATGCTTGCCTGGCAAGCACTTTATTGACTGAGATACCTACCCATCCCTCTCTTGTTCTAACTTCTCTTTTGCCTCCGTCCTCAAATTATTTACCACTATAGGAACAAAGGGAATAAAGAGAGAGAGAGAGAGAGATTGGGGGTTGAACACACTCTTCATTTGGAAGAAGGAGTGTACAGGTAACAAACACATGGCTGCAGGTCCCACCTGGTGGTGTCTTCCAACCGGGAAGAGGTGGAATCCATTCCACATACTCTCAAGCAGCCATTCCACACATAATGAAGAGGGAAGCTGGTGGCATCATCCAACCAGGCAGTGACTTACCTCAGAGGGAGCAGAAAGCAATAGCGTATTAGGACACCCAGCACCCACACCATCGTGAGCTTCGGACTGATGTACTGAAAGTTGACATTGGTTCTTGTGAGGAGGTTCCATGATACGAGCTCCTCGGAGGAGAACCTCTGGGTCACTTCATCTTCCACAATGGCTTCCAAGCCCTTCTTGGAGAAATAAAACACATCAGAGAGCTCGAAGTCCCTTCCTCGAAGACCAGAGAGCCCTTTTTCCATGGGTGACTCATCTCTTTGGATAATACCTTGAAAGAAAGCATCAGGACATGAGAAAACACCGTAGGAGCGATGAGGGATTGCCTCGTGGGGCAATGTTAACTGCACAGAACACAGAAAACAAGCTTCCACATGAGCAACAGGAAGATGTTAGAGCAGCAGTCACGTCACGGTGGGGAGAGGTGAGGCCACAGCATCTCCACAGAGCGACCTCTACCCAGCGACTTCATAAAAATAATAAGAGGCTGGGGTGCATGTTCGGTGATAGAATGCTGGCCTAGTGTGTATAAGGCCCTGAGTTCAATCCTCAGTACTGCCAAAAATATTTCATAAGAAAAATACAGCCAGGCGTGGTGGCACACACCTTTTACACAGGTACTCAGGAAGCAGAAGCAGACAGATCTCTATGGGTTTGAAGCTAGCCTGGTCTACATTGAGAATTCCAGGCCAGCCAGAGCTACATAATGAGATCCTGTCTCAAAACAAAAAGAAACCACAGACATTTCAGAAAAATAAGCAAAGCACAACTAGATTGATAGGAGCAACCTGTGTTAGTAAATAGGTAATTTCATGTCATGATAGAGCCTGGTGACTGAAATTGGTACCCTCATATCCCCCCTGTGTGAAGTGGAACGACTTGCTGCCCGTTTTAAAAGTGACTCAACCGGGAAAAGACTAAAAGAGTTCTGCTGAGGATTGGTAATCCTGCTCCTAAAATGTTCCCTAAGAGACGCAGGGAAGGGAAGATGTTCCCTGCAGCACTCTACCCAGGGATACACAGCACCACGGTTAATACGGCTCCAGTATCAAGGGAAAAGAGACCAGATCTTAAACATAGCTAAGTCAGGAAATATATTTACGTAGAAAAACACCAAGAAGAAAACATGCTTCTCTTTGGGCAACAACATTAGATTTTCTTCTCCACTGACTATGTTCCTTAAAGAAAGTAATTCAAAGGATTTTCAAAGCCAAGTTTACCAGAATGGGATGTTTGCCAGAATGGGATGTTTCTTTCTCTTTCTTTTTAATGTTCTGAAGGAATAACAGCAGGTGCACTGGGGGAGTGTAGGGAGCCCAAGAGTCCTGAGTGAATGTGTAAGGAGTGGATGAAGTCCTGAGTGAGTGTATAAGGAGGGGATGAAATCCTGAGTGAATGTGTAAGGAGTGGATGAAGTCCTGAGTGAATGTGTAAGGAGTGGATAAAGTCCTGAGTGAGTGTGTAAGGAGTGGATGAAGTCCTGAGTCAATGTGTAAGGAGTGAATGGAGTCCTGAGTGAGTGTGTAAGGAGGGGATGAAATACTGAGTGGATGTGTAAGGAGGGGATGAAATCCTGAGTGGATGTGTAAGGAGTGGATGAAGTCCTGAGTGAGTGTGTAAGGAGTGGATGAAGTCCTGAGTGAATGTGTAAGGAGGGGATGAAGTCCTGAGTGAATGTGTAAGGAGTGGATGAAGTCCTGAGTGAATGTGTAAGGAGGGGATGAAGTCCTGAGTGAGTGTGTAAGGAGTGGATGAAGTCCTGAGTCAATGTGTAAGGAGTGGATGGAGTCCTGAATGGATGTGTAAGGAGGGGATGAAATCCTGAGTGGATGTGTAAGGAGGGGATGAAATCCTGAGTGGATGTGTAAGGACGGGATGAAGTCCTGAGTGAGTGTGTAAGGACTGGATGAAGTCCTGAGTGGGTCTATAAGGAGCAGATGGAGGCCTGGGTGGATGTGTATGGGGTGGATGAAGTCCTGGGTGGATGTGTAAGGAGTGGATGGAGTCCTGGGTGGATGTGTAAGGAGTGGATGGAGTCCTGGGTGGATGTGTAAGGAGCGGATGGAGTCCTGGGTGGAAGTGTAAGGAGCGGATGGAGTCCTGGGTGGATGTGTAAGGAGCGGATGGAGTCCTGGGTGGATATGTACTGCTGGCACAGGCACAGCCGTGTCAAGGACACCAGTACCTCACACTCACGGACACTGGCGAAGCCTTCCTGGAGTGAGGCTCAGAGGATGGCAAAGCTGTCCTCTAGCCCAGTGGTTCTCAACCCCTTTGGGAGGTCACAGATCAGACCTCCTGCATATCAGATTTTTACATTAGGATTCATAACAGTAGCAAAATCACAGCTGTGAAGTAGCAATGAAGTAATTTTATGGTTGGCGGTCACCGCAACATGAGGAACTGTGTGTGCTAAAGGGTCACAGCATTAGGAAAGTTGTGAACCACTGCTCTAGTCCAAGTGATTGGCCAGTGTGTGTAAAAGCTGGCAACCCCAGCTCCCTCCCAGATGACTGCAACCTGGGACTGCCCACGTGCAGACACTTCCTACCGGGACCAGCTGACTCCTCCCTGGGTTCTTCAGAACAAGTGCCCTGAGGGTCTGAGTTGTTGATGTCAAACAGGCTCACTCCATCAGAGCAAGCACAGCGAGCTTTCTGCACATTTGTCTGTGTGTCTGTCCTTTCTTCATGCCCTCACGACCCCCATCATGTCAAGCACCATCTGTTCTGGGTTCAAGACACAGCAGGAGAGAAAGAAAAAGTGACTTGAAATTAAAAGTCAGGTTGTGTTTAGGACAGTCACCAGCTCCGTGGGGTGTGTGTCTTTTATATATAAAGAAGAAGTTGGACATTTTTAGTTTCCTTACAGGACTACTAACACTGAGAGAGAGAGAGAGAGAGAGAGAGAGAGAGAGAGAGAGAATGTATGTGTGGTTTTGCCTAATTGTTTTATCTAATAATTTGATTATAACTTATCATAACAATAAAAGAAGTTTATTATCAAAATAATTAGAACAATAAAGCATGTTCTTGGATGCTTATTGGATTGTCTTTATTTTTTTAAATTAAGTCAAATCTTTCTTGCTTTTTGTTAGTGCCAGTGGATGGTCCAAGAAAGATTGTGTCCCTACCGAGTTACCCTCTTGCTCCACAGGCTCTGCAAAGCCGCTAAGGCAGAGAGCACTCTGTCCAAGTCCTGGCCAATACTTAGCAGTGCAACAGTTTCGGTATTTAGCAACCTATATATTTCTTAAATATCTACCAGGGGAGAAAGCAAAGCTAGTCAGTAAATCTCTGAATAAAATACACCAGGGACAGTTGATATACCTCCTGAAAAAATCCTTTCTGAGAAAGGCCAGAGATGAGAGAATGCAACTGTGGGTTGATTATGTCACCGAGCTAAGGGAGAAGAGTCTGCCTACACGGCAGCTTGCCAGCCCCACCCACCTGATATGCAGGGTTTTCTATGCCCCCATCAAGTCTGTTCCCTGCAACTCTAATAAAATGTAATGCAGTTCTGTATTTTTGTCAAGAGTCTTCAAAAGTGTGACACCAGAAGATCAACAAAGAAGATTTCTAGCATATACTAAGACATACAAAAAGTCAGCAGGAAAAAAAAATGAACTTCAAAGCTCAGTAAGAGTGGCTAAGAACACGGCAAGAGTAGCTTTTATGACGCAATACTCTGAAAAGACATGCAGCTTCGCTATAGCCCGAGAGACACACGCTATGCCAAAACAATACGGTGATATCAAGTGCTCTGGAAATGGGAACCAACAGGGATCTAATTAGTAAAACTGTACTGGAAAGCATTTCAGCACTGTGGAGTAGAATCAAACATTCAAAGAGTATGACTCAGGAATTCCACTCACAGAGGTATTTTTATAAAACACCACATGCACAGAAGGGCTACCGGGATGTGTCACCCACCCAGATTTACCACATTCACTCTGTTATTCCAGGTATAAAAATGAGTTTTTTCTGGCCCACTTACAGTAATTGTGCACACCATGTTCTTTATCTCTCAACAGACATTTCCTCGGGATACTTAACCAGAACAAAAGCATCAAAATCAAAGAGGCGGGCACTAATGCAATGCTGGTGTCTAATCTACCCCATTCAACTTTTTTGCCATGAAAAAAAATCCCAATAATATCTTTTAAACCAATTTTTTTCTGATCCAATATTCAAACCAAGTTCCTACATGTCAAATCTTTTAGCTGCCTTAAATATACTAAGCTTCTGACATCTCAAGATATTGTTTTATTTATTTATTAAATGAAATTTATTTAAATAAATTATTTATTAAATAAAATTTATTTAAATTATAATAACTTTATTTATTAAACAGTGTGCTGAGCATAAATATGATAAAACCACAACAGGAAAATAAAAAATATCAACAGACACATAATATCTGAAGATGAATTCTACTATGAACTAGATGCTATGGGGAGGTACCACTCCAAACATGTCACTTTCCTCCTGAGATACAGTCACTATTGCAGGTGAAACTTATGCATCCAATTTGCCAAATTATAAACTTCTGACAGAAAAGGAAAACTAATGTAATCAATATACAGTGAAAACTATGAGTCAGGCATCAAATTAGAGGTTAGAAAAAATGGAAATATTTCATTGGGCACTAAAAATGTCTAGAAAGAGACCAAAATTTACCACACACACATCAAATGAATACAAATACAATTTTTACACTCTCATTAAAGAGATCAGGAGTGCCGGGCAGTGGTGGTGCACGCTTTTAATACCAGCACTCGGGAGGCAGAGCCAGGTAGATCTCTGTGAGTTCGAGGCCAGCCTGGTCTACAAAGCGAGTTCCAGGACAGGCATCAAAACTACACAGAGAAATTGTCTCGAAAAACAAAAAAACAAAATGAAAAGACAAGAGCAGGAGTTGGTGGAGAGATGGTTCAGTGGCTAAGAACACTGGTTCCCTACCAGAGGACCCAGGTTTCATTCCCACAGGCAGCTTTCAAACATACAACTCCAGTTCCAGGGGATCTGACATACTCTTCTGGCCTTCAAGGGCACAGACATACAGACAGGTAAAACACCCATACACATAAAATAAAATAATAATAATTTTTAAAGAAAGTCTGGCTATTTCTAACAGATCAATCCTGATCTCTCAGAGTCCACACTTCTTAAATTGGCAAACACTGATTCTAGGAAATTTTTCCTTTAATTTTACAACTCAGTCTAAGGAAATAAAGCTGTGAATATTTGAACTTTGTCCTTATACAAAATGCTCAGGCTGAGCCAACACAGACCACGCTTGGACAAAAAGAAAATTAGAGCTAGCTCTCGGTCTAATGCAAGAGATTAATTGCACAAGCTGCCCTGTGGCCCTCTGCCTTTAGCAAGTCGTTGGTACATAAATAACGCCACATGTGAAAGGCCTGTGAAAAGGAGGCAGAAGTTAAAACCATCTCAACCATAATTAACTCTAAATTAGCTGAGTGAACTTTTGGAATAACTGCCCGGTTATAAATCATACTAGTGCTCTGTCCTCTGGTTATAAAGGGAGCTTTCTAAGCCACCAATTAAGGAAACCAGGCCTACTGCAGACCCAAAGAGGACATGGTAATTACATACATCAGTAGAACCTTAACCCACCAACATTCCAAAGGTCAGAAGTCCATTATTCCAAACACACTCTCTCATTGAAACCTGGTTGATCAAGAAGCCAACTCGGTCATAACCCTTTATCAAGAGAACAGGCAGGACTGAGGGCATGGCTCAGCCAGCAGAGTGCTTGCCTGGCATTCAAAAGGCTGTGGGTTTGATCCTCAGCATCATACAAAAGTGGAAGTGGGGGATGAAGAGGAGGCTGTTCCTCCACAGGACCCATATGGACACCCAGCACCCACTTGGTAGCTCACATCTTAGCTCCAGGGCTCGGGGATCAGTCCTGTCTTCTTGCCTCCTTGGGTGCCAGGCATAAATGGTACATCAGCATGCATGCAGGCAAAACATGAATACATAGAGTTAAAATTTTAATTAGAAATCATCTTTTAAAGAGTGGAAGAGGCCGCACACACCTGTAATCCCAGCGATTCAGGAGGGGGAGGCCGGGGAAGTTCCACAGCATTCTCAGCTTTAGAGTGAGGAAAAGCTGGGTTACCTGATACCCGGTCTCCAAAAACATTTTTAAAAGTAGGCAATCAGCCGGGCAATGGTGGCACACACCTTTAATCCCAGCACTCGGGAGGCAGAAGCTGGTGGATCTCTGTGAGTTCGGAGTCAACATGATCTACAAAGTGAATTCCAGAACAGCCAGGGCTACACAGAGAAACTCTGTCAGGGGCGGGGGGCCACAACCACCTATCCTAACATTGTTTATGGAAACTGTCTGTGGACATTGTCAGTGGAAACACCTAAAATTAAATCTGGTATGGATTTAACAAGTGTACACTTTCCAGGGGAAGGCTGGGACTTAAGAACATTCTGGAAACTAATACGTTCCATTTCCTTTCTTTTCTTTTTGGTTTTTCAAGGCAGAGTTTCTCTGTGTAGCTTTGGAGCCTGTCCTAGAACTCACTCTGTAGCCCAGGCTGGCCTGGAACTCACAGAGATCTGCCTGCCTCTGCCTCCCAAATGCTGAGATTAAAGGCATGCGCCACCACCGCCCGGCAAGTTCCATTTCTTGATCTAGACCAGTATTTTTCAACTTGTGGGTCGCGACACCTGAATGGTCCTTTCATGGGTGCCACCTAAGACCTTCAGAAAACACAGATATTTACATTACAATTCAAAACAGTAGCAAAACTACAGTTATAAAGCAGCAACAAAAATAATTTTGTGGTTGGGGGTCACTATATGGTTGAGGAACTGTATTAAAGGGTCACAAGATTAGAAGGTTGAGAACCACGCTTTGGATGGAAGATAATTAAGTTCCCTTTGGAAAATACAAAGTAATGTATTTGTAATTTTATACTCTGTGGTAGTTTGAATGAAAATGGCTCCCATAGGCCCAAAGGGAGTGGCATTATTAGGAGCTGTGGCCTGTTGAAGCAGACGTGGCCTTGTTGGAGGAAGTGTGTCACTGTGGGGGCGGGCTTTGAGGTCTCTTTTGCTCAAGCTTCACTCAGTGTGACAGACAGTCCACTTCCTGTTGCCTTCTGATCAAGAAGTAGCCAGCACCACGTCTGCCTGCACACTGCCATGCTCCCCACCATGATGATAATGGCCTGAACCTCTGAACTGTAAGTGAGCCACCCCAATTAAATGTTTTCTTCATTTATAGGCGTTGCCATGGTCGTGGCGTCTCTTCACAGCAATAGAAGCCCTAAGACGGCCTCCTTCCTACACACTGTTCTCTTGTTTCATCCCCAGTTACTAAGAGAGTGGGGCAGGGAGGAGTTTACAGATTGCAGAGCCTTCTCCTGGTGTGAGGGGATACCCAGTTTCCTTCTGAGCCATAGATATGATCAGCCTGATCTTAAACAGACGGAGAGAGAACAATTACAACAGATAGCTGAATGTTAAAGCTGTGCAGAGAGCTGAAGAAATCCTGTTGGGATTTAAGAACAGGAATACTTAATGCCAAGGGAGTGGCCAGGCCGATGTCCAGTGACTTCGCTGTCAAGATATGAACGTTGACCCCATCTCCTTCCCCTCGTTGTTAATTGCTATGGACATTGATATGTGAATCATTGAACCAACTACACACAGTATAATCACAGGTTCCTGGGCCACCTTCTCCCATTCTTTTTCACAATGATTCGGCCGTAACTAGGCAAGCTAGGCCCCAGATTCACCAAGTCCAAAGCATCCCCCGGGCCACTGGTCAGGGTACAGCTTCAGGGCTTACACTAGGCAACCCGGCTCTGCCTGCTTCACAGTGACTCTTGGAGTTTCTGGTGATCACTTCATTCTTGGTCAAATGCTCTTGTTTTTTTGTTTTTTGTTTTTTTTAAATATATTTTGTTGCTATAAATTTAGTCAAGTGTAATAGTGGAATTAGTGTTACGATTGTTGTTATTTGATTTTGTTTGAGATAGCATCTCATATCCCAAGCTGGCCTTGAATGAAGTCGCTGTGTAGCTGAGGATGACCAGGAACTTCTGATGCTCCTACTTCCAGATCTCCACATAGACATGAACCACCATATCCAGCTTCTGCAGAGCTGGGAACTGAACCCAGTGTTTGTGCATGTGAGTGTAGGTACCTGTGCCGGCAAAAGAAGATGTCCAGTCCCCTAAAACTCAAGTCACAGACTATTGTGAGTTGTCTGAAGTGGGTGCTAAGAACTGAACTCTGACCTCTGGAAAAGCAGCGGAACTGAAATTTTAGATTCTTTTTTCCTATATCTGAAATGCTGAGTGATCTCTCCAGACCCAGAATATGCTGTTACTTATTTGTAAATTCTAAACTTTCTATGTCATTTATATGCTTAATCTACAATTCATCTGAGTTTTAAAAATAGTTCAACAAACCAAGTATGATGGTTTGTAGGTCACACCTATAATCTCAGCACCTGGAGGCTGAGGCAGGAGGATTGAGGTCCTGTCCCAAATCAAAACACAAATACTTCCACAAAAGAATCCCCAAAAAAACAGACAGATGAAACAAATGTATCAAATTCTTGATAAATGGTTTATATAGATTAAAGGGCTCTGGTAGGCTGGAGACTGGCAAACACCAGGTGCAGACAAATTCTGCCTTTTACCTTCCTCCCCTTGCTAACAAGCCCTTAGATGACACTCCTAAAGCTAGCTGTCAAAGTCTAGTCCCGTATTTGGCCACTGACCATTCCTGGGACTGATTAGCAAGGTCCAGCTACCAAAACACCAAGGTCCAGGAATTGGAATTCATTGTTTTGACTAAACTAATTAAAATACCCAATCAGAACTTACCAACCAGTCCCAGCTCACTCTGAAACAGGCCTCCTCTTCTTCCTCTCTAACAGTAACCCTGGCAAAGCTATTTGCTGCTACTTCTGCCCAATTCAGATTCAGCTACTCTTTGCCTTGCTTAATAAGAGATCTCTTCGCATTCGGTTTGTGCTTGGAAATTGGCGTTTGGGTGTGGTCTGTGCCTAATCGGGGATCCAGAGGGGAGCACATGGTAGTACTGAGTTCCTTCATGAGTGATTGGTCTTTGCTGCTAGTGAGCATGTGCAAACATTTTAGGATACCATTGGCACTTTCTAATAAAGCTGAACAGTTAGTTGTTTATCCTACAGTCAAAGGATTCACCTGAATATCTATTACAACAATGTTCTCAGCAGCCCTGTTCCTAATGGTTAAAAACTAAAAATAAACCAAATGTCAATCAATATAACCACAAATAAACAAGCCCTCAGTGTCTGTGTAAAGGAATATACCAGTTTTAAAAAATCCACTTCATACAACAGAAGGAAGCCTCCAGACAGTCTGCTGAACAGGAAAGGAAGACACACGGAGAGCGTACAGCATGACTCCACTTCCATAGATTTCCAACAGGAATAACTAATCAATGAGAAACCACCCTAGGCAAAGTGAAGGATGGAGAGTATACACTGGGCATGGGCTGGAAAGAGGAGGCCCAGCTTCCCACGTAGCCCAGACCTTAAATCTTAACCATTCAGCCAGCACTAGAGACTAAGACACTGTCTTTTAGAAAGGTCATATCAATCTTGAAATATTATTTCAAAGTTTCGAAATTTAAATCAAGCTTGACTAAAGGAGGTAATGGATCTGTGTTCATTGCATAGAAAGCTAGCTGGGCATCAGATGACTTGAAAGCCTGCCAGCACCACACGCTGATGCTGAGACATCCTGTGGGCTGGGTCGACGTAAGCGAGATTAGAGTACACACCTATTTAGATACATGAGCTCAAGTACACATGCTGATTTGACATGAGTCAGCAGAAATGAGGAAGTTACTCAGTCAAGCAGAGCAGTACCAACGTCACTGGGGAGGCCGAAAGAGGAAGAGATATAAATGAAACACAGATAGGTACCAACGTAACTAAAGACATACTGGGTTTGGTGGGGAGAATGTTGCAAAAAAATTAATTATGTGGTGTGTGTGTTTAAACTAGGTCTATGTAGACCAGGCTGGCCCTAAACTCCCATAGATCTGCCTTCCTCTATGAAGCTTAGGCTGGCCCTGAACTCACATAGGTCTGCCTCTCTCTGCCTCCCAGTTACAGGGATGAAAGGCATGCACCACCATGACTCATAAATTAAATTATTTTATGTATTCCATCAAGTAACCAGAACATGTCCTCTTTACCTAGTCTCAATTTCTGTTTTTAATAATTTTTATTTTATGTGCATATGTGTTTTGCCTGAATGCGTATCTGTGTGATGGTGTCGGTTCTCCTGGAACGAGAGTTGCAGACAGTTGTGAGCTGCCATGGTACGTGCTGGGAATTGAACCCAGGTCCTCTGGAAGAGTAGACAGTGCTCTTAACCACTGAGCCATCTCTCCAGCCCTAGTCTCAATTTCCTATCTCTTAGTATCTCTCTCCTTCCACAACTCCCCAATCCAAGAGAAAACTGAGAATGTACCTTGGTGGTACAAGTATTCAGCATGTGCATAACCCTAAGTATCCTCCTCCGAAAACCAAGAGAATGTCAATGGCTGTAATGGGGTACCATCATTGCCTATGACCTGAAAAACAATGTCATTCACTAGACACGTTGGACTATCGCCAAAACGAGTTATCTGTTTTCAAAGGCCCATAGTCCCGCTCCTCCATGACGCTGCCTCACCACCGTATGTTTTTCAATATACTGAAATATGAAAGGGCCAGAGCGTATCCCCTGGCAGGGCTGACTCAGGTGAAGTGAACAGGCCCATCGGGGCTGTCGGGTACCAGGAGCTCAGGATCCCTCACTTCATGCCAGAAGCTGTATGCCCTACGCTCTCTCCTCTCGATATTGTTCACCACCGTCTCCGAGAAATTACAGATGGAAGGGTGCACTGCTCCTAGAGAGGCCTTCTGGAAACAGTCTAAGCAGTCAGTAGTCTTCTTTAGTTAATCTAAGCTCTGGGGCAGACAGAACTTTGAGGGAGACATGCGGGGAAACCGTGCATCTGACCTAGGAAAGTGAGGAAGGCTCCCTCACACTACTCCGAGGTCACCACACAAAGAAACGGGAAGGGCCCAGCCTGAGGTTTCGCCCGTCACCAGGCCATCCACATATCACTGCACACGCAAAGGATTCTCTTTAGACCCAAGACCATGGAGCGCTCCTCTCCTGGGCCCAGGAGTCTCTCTCACCCTAAAAGCACACCTCATGTGCCCCACCTTCTCTGCACAGCCTACTTGGACACTGGGTCATCTACTGGTTTTATTTATTCATTTTTTTGGAGGGCGGGGGGGGGGAGCTTCAGAAAGAAAAAAAGAAGTGGAAAATAATGCCACAAACTTCTTAGAGAAAAAAAGGAGAAAGAACTGAAGATCTTTGTGGCTTTCTAGACCCATGGAACAAGTGACCCACCTCCTATAGGTGACCCCACCATTGCAGAGATAAACACAGCCTACAGAAGAACCTTCAATTTTTTATAGAGAATTTATACCAACTGAGGCAATCAGGAACTATAAATAAAAATAGAAGAAATGAAAAGAGGGACTGGGAAGGGAGCTCAGTGGTTAAGAAAGCTTGCTGCTCTTCCAAAGGATCAAAGCTCAGTTCCTAGCACCCATGTAGTGCGCTGTAATTCACAACTGCCTCTTAACTCCTGCTCTAGGGGCTCTGTTGCCCTCTACTGGCCTAGGAGGGCATCTGCACTCATGTGCACATATCCACACATTGATAGTCATCAGTCAGACAGACAGACACACACACAATTTCAAAACAAAATAAAGCTTTAAAAATAATTGTGGGCCGGGCGTTGGTGGCGCACGCCTTTAATCCCAGCACCCAGGAGGCAGAGGCAGGTGGATCTCTGTGAGTTTGAGGCCAGCCTGGGCTACCAAGTGAGCTCCAGGAAAGGCGCAAAGCTACACAGAGAAACCCTGTCTCGAAAAACCAAAAAAAAAAAATTGTGATGTAGGTATATATGTGCATGGAAGGTCAAGTGCTTGTGGGGACCAAGTCATCTGATTCTTCTGAAGCTGGAGGAAGAATCCTCTTCAAGAGCACACACACACTTAATTCTTTTTTAAAATGAGTTTCATTATTTAACGAAGCTCACACAATTCTCAACTGTATAACATATACTAACCTGGTCCAATTTTCTGATCATTTTTAACTAATAAGGAGATTTTCCTTACATACAATTTAATTATGTGATTTTGACTTAAGACAACATTTTTGTTTCATCTTTTAGAAATATGAAGAAAAGTAAAGTTTACTTCCTCTAATAATTAAACAATTTTAGTGAGACTTCCCTCATTTTTTCCCCTGAATTTGAAAAACAGCCATCTCAAATCTTGCTAATTTCTGTTTTTGTGTGTGCATGAATGTGTGTGTGTCTGTGTGTTTGTGTGTTCTCTGTGTTTGTGTTCTGTGTGTGTATGTGTTCGTATGTTCTCTCTATGTGTGTGTGTTCTCTGTGTGTGTATGTGTACTGTGTGTGTGTGTTCTGTGTGTGTGTTCATATGTTCTGTGTGTGTGTGTTCTGTGTGTGTTGTGTGTGTGTTCTCTGTGTGTGTTCTGTGTATGGTAGGTGTATGTGGTACATGAATATGAGTATGCAGGTGATGTACCCATGCTCAGGAGGCCACGCAGAAGCCAGAGCAGAATGCCATGTGTCATTCTTTACTGCTCTTCCCCTTATTGCCTTGGGACAAGGTCTCTGTGAACCAGAAGCTCCCGTTTCCAATAGGCTGACTGTCTCTCTCAGTCCAAGCACAACTAATCCAGGAACAGCCATACACAGCTCTAAACCGCCATGCTGTGGGGACCTACTTATGCCCACCTACATAACTTTATTCCTATTTGCCTCTTCCTTCTTTAGACTAACACACCCTCACAGACGATTAAGCTTTTCCTTCTTTTCCCTAGTTTAAAAATCATCTCTACAAGGCAAGTTCAACATCAATTCATCCATCCAAAATGATTTCATCCCATGAAGCACTTAGGGACTGTCTTTCTCAAATTAATTGTATGCATACATTTGTGGAATTCGATGACACATTGCCTGGCTCTCATTTACACTTAGATACTGGTAAACACCACCCCACTTCGAAGCTAGAGTTACGTAAGGACACGCCCAACATCACCACAGTGCAGGCTAAGACTGCTAGGTATGTGGAGTTGCCTGGCAGCCATGGTTCTCAGTGAGGGATGGGGTCGAGGAGTCTATCACAGCATGTTTGAGCCTTAGAGCTGTGGGAGCCATCTTGGCATCTTTCTAGGTTCTGGTTTTTCACCAGTGGCTGTCTGTTTTCCTTCCTCTGACATGTTGTGGCAAGCCTTTCTCTATCATGTAAATAGCATCATTGGTAAGAGTATCAATGAAGACTTGTGGGTGGGGGGATGGGGGTGTCCTCTGGTCAAGAGAACAGAATGCCTGCCCTGGATACCTACCTAACATTCCCCTGGGCTGGGTCAATCACCTGGGCAGGTGGGCTCATCTAAACCGCACAAGAGATAGATGGAATAATTTCCCTTTCAGGAGATGTTATCCTTCCCTTTCCCAAAATCCTGCCCCTACAGACCAAGCAGCCATGAGGTGCTTCTCAGGCCTGGCTTAGAAATGTACAACTTTTCCTTTTTCTTTTTTCCATTGCTTTCTTCCAGTTGCTGACCAGAACCCAACTATGTTTTCCCTGATAATTTGGCTTGCTATTTTTTAACAAAGCTACCCTCACCGCTATGTGGTTGCTTGTCTGATATCCATGCTGGCTTAAACAGCCTGGCTATGTTTCCTCCTTCTCTCTGCTCCCCTCCTCCAGCTGCTGAGACTTACAGCTTGTCTGCCTTGGGGTGTTTTTCTTTTCCTTTTTTTTTTTTTTTTTTTTTTTTTTTTGGTTTTTCGAGACAGGGTTTCTCTGGGTAGTTTAGGTGCCTGTCCTGGATCTCACTCTGAAGACCAGGCTGGCTTTGAACTCACAGAGATCCGCCTGGCTCTGCCTCCCGAGTGCTGGGATTAAAGGCGTGGGCCACCACCAACTGGCTTGGTGTTTTTCTTTTAAACTCTAAAAAAAATTGTCCTCCTGCTCACACTTAAATCCATTCTTATTTTATTTATAAGACTAAGAACTCAGAGAGGGGACCCCAATGTCCTCTGCATCATCATCCTTGGGTAAATTAGGTAAAATGAAGTCCCCCAGGTCAATGGCTCACTTATCAAAACCACCAAGATTTAAACTTTTTATAGCAAGTATGGAACCCAGGGCCTTGGGCAAGTTAAGTATATGCTTTACCACTCAGTTGTACTCCCAGCCTTTAACATGACTTTAAATTCTATTTGTTTCCTATACTATTTAAAAGCATGATTAATTTAAGAGCATTCAATCAACTCCATTGTACTTTCAATTATGTCAGACTGATCAATACAACCCCAAACAATGAAACCAACCATGTGCCAAAACCAGTTACTCAGCGGGTTGGTGACATCATCTACGAGCTAGAAGAAGGCCTCATCAGGAAAGTCGGCACCCAATTAGCTACCTGTGACATCTGTCTGCAGGACCGGAACGTGAATGCTGAGGCTACATCTTGGTTTAGTAACAGATCTCATCAACTAGTATCTCCAGAGTGATGGATGATGGATGGGTTTGTTGACCCTGTTACTTACTAAGGATAAAAAGACTCAAATGCTTAAACTCAATAAATGTGACTTCTATCGTCTTATTTTTATATGGTTTATATATCTGTTAATAACCAACCAACCACACACACACACACACACACACACACACTTCTTTTTATAATTAAGTTATTTTCTGCTGGTGTCCCTTGGTTTTCAAGACCCAAATAAAATTACTGTTATAGAATAAATGGTTATATACCCATAAAATCCACACATTGATATCTAATCCCCAATGTGAGGGTATTTGGAGATGGGACATTTGGAGGTTGATTAGGTCACAAGAGTGGAGTCCTTGAGAATGTCCCTCTGAAAGCTGGGAGATGGCAATCATGAGGACCTCAGTTGAGATCCCAAAGATAGAGACTATATGACTGTAGTCAGTGAAGATTCCTGGATCTCACTGTCTAGCCACACAAGATGGTGGATTACTGGTTCAATGAGAGACCCTATCTCAAAATAGAGATAGATAGATAGATAGATAGATAGATAGATAGATAGATAGATAGACAGGGTCTCTCTATGAGTTCTGGCTAACCTGGAATTGACCGTGCTGACCAAGTTAGCCTCAAACTCAGAGATCCACCTCAGAGTGCTAGATAGATAGATAGATAGATAGATCATAGATACATAGATAAATGGATAAATAAGTAAATGAGATGAAGGCAGCTGAGAAAGTTGTTTAATGTTGACCGTTGGCCTCCACATGGAACACACAACACAACACAACACAACACAACACACACACACACACACACACACACACACACACACACACACACACACACGAAGACCTCAGAAAAGTCCCTCGTCCCTTCTGCCGCCTAAGGACATGGTGAAAAGGCCCTTGTCTATGGCCCTTGAACAGAACTGTCTAGTCTCTGAAAGCGTGAAAATAAATTTCTGTTGCTTCTAAACCATCCAAACTACCATATTTTGGTATGTAAGCCAAAACAGACTAAAACTCATGCTAAGCTAGAAGTATTAGAAATGTACTTTTTTAATTGAAAACAACAACTGAGGAAAAATCGACTTCATTTTCAGTCATTGTATGCTCTCTGGAGGATAGTTATGAGACAATCATAAAATGTGAAGCGTCTTAAGCCAAATGGGTGTGTGTTTCTTATGGAATTATCCCGTTTTGAAGCATGAAAGGCAGGAGTGGGTTATAGACATTATAATCAGTTGTCAGTCAGCACCACAGAGAAATCAACAAGCATTGGAAATAACAGGCAAGGTTCCAATTTAGCAACTCACTCAATACACTGTTTATTCTGGCTGGCAGCCCACAATCACTGTGTTGTTTTTACACAGTTAACTCAATTAAACAAGAAATTCCGCAAGAAGAAAACATGTTAGACTTTATGGTTTGGTATACATGTATGGTGTCCTCAATTATAAATAACATGAAGAAAAATTGAGAGACAGGGTCTCTCTATGAGTTCTGACTAACCTGGAATTGACCGTGTTGACCAAGTTAGCCTCAAACTCAGAGATCCACCTCAGAGTGCTGGGATTAAAGACGTGCATGGTCATGCCCAGCCCAGTGTTAAATATTCTTTTTGAAACAGGATCTCTCTATGTAGCCCTGGCTGTCCTGGAAGTCTATGTAGACCAAGCTGGCCTGGAACTCACAGAGATCTGTCTCCCCAGTGCTGGAACTGAAGTCATGGAGTCAAAGTCAGGCACCAGTGATTAAGAATTCAACCTCACAAAACCACTTCAGGTGACCATATCAATTGGCTATGGTAGGGATTGCCAAAATCAATCCCTTCTGAGGTTCATCAATCTGTAAGAATGACTGCCGGAACTCAGGGGATACTCTACTTGCCACTGCTGATTACTAGAGGAACATTTTAAAAGGATACACATGAACATCCAGAAGGAACACATAGGACAAGATTCAGAAGGGTCTCAAGCATGGGCACCTCTCTCTGTCCTCTGGAATGGGACATGCCTCCATCCCAATACCTGTAGTTGTTTGGCAATCCGGGGAGCTCTTTGAACCCCCGTTCACTGGAGATTCGTGGAGGATTCATTAGATAGGCATGATTAATTAGATCATTAGCTACAACAGATTACTCTAACCGTTAGTTCTTGTGGTAGTTTGAATGAGAAATATGCCCCATAAGCTCAGGCATTTGAACACTTGGTCCCTAGCTGGTGGCACCGTTCAGGAAAGTTTATGAAGTGCCACCTCACTAGAGGAAGTATGTCCCTGGGGCTTGGCTGAGAGTTTAAAGCCTTGCCCCCACCTTCCGGTTCACTCTGCTTCCTGTTCAAGGTACGATCTCTCAGCTTCCTGCTCCTGCATGCCTGCCACTTGTCCCCATGCTCCTCGCCAAGATGGACTCTTAGCCCCCTGAAACAGTAAACCCAATAAACTCTTCTCTGGAGATCGCCCTGGTCATGGCGTAACTAATGCAGTCCCTATCCCCTGGGGCTGGATGAAGGGTCATCAGCCCCATCCTGAAGCTGTGCAGGAACTCCAGCCAGCCATTCCCCTGGGATACCAAAAGATGCATCTGTCAGGAGTTCCCAGGGTTACACGCTAGACATCGGGAAAGGGGTGAGGAAAGCAAACCATCCTTTCTTGCTGGGTCACAACAACAGGGGCAGAGGAGGTGCCATCCGTCGAAGAGTCGCCTCAGCCAGCAGGATGAGAAGAAGCAGGTGCTGACCAGAGGCACAGGAAGAACGGCAGGATTCTAGAGTAACGGGGGTGGGGGGGAGTGTAGGAGGGGCTTCTGCACAGGACAGATCCGGATTCCTTTTCAGACAGCCTTGACGGGTGGTGCCATCTAGATCAGGCTGCTTGAACTTCCTCCCCCTCATCAGCAAAGTGGGGGCTAACAAGACTTCTCTCACACAAATAATGTGCATCGTGTTGGGAGGAAACATTTCAAATGGTCAGTCTGGGAGTGGGGCCAGCAGACGCACGGACATTCGGAACCTAATAAGCCAGAGGCACGCACGTCTCTGATCCGCTTCAAAGTTAAGCAAATCCTCGGCCGAAGGGTGAGACCCAGACACAAGCATTGCCTTCTCGTTGGGTTAGAGCTACAGTCGGTAGGGCCTAACCTGTCTCTGCCTTTCTGGGGAGCACACTGCCTTGCGTGCCAGTGATCTCTGTTAAACAGGCTGCTCACACAGCCAACCTTCTTCCACCCTCATTGTCCTGTCGTCCCGCTCTTCCCCAAATCAACCACTGAGAACCGGAAACCAAGCCCTGCTGGACACAAAAGTCAGCCATGTTAACAATGGTGTACACTAATAGCTGAATGCACTACTGTGGTAGCTGAGGATCGGGCGGGCGGACAAGGAAGGATCAGCACGCCTCCGAGGTTGTCAGATGGGCGTGCCCCGCTGTTATCTAGAGGCATCAGGCAGGAATGCTGCTAAGCATCTTACAAGGAAACTGCACCCCACAACAAAGAGTCACCCAGTCTAAAACACAGTTCACAAGCCCAACTCCCCCAAGTAATACCTTTCTGTCAACAATGCCTTTGTTCCTCAGGTTTAAATTCTAGACACCACTCAGGCTGAAGGCCGGTGTGTTTTGAAGGAGGCAAGCACCAAGTCCGACCCCTGGGACAAGTACCTAGTTTCCATTCCTGTAAGACTACCGAGTGCCATTTGTCAGAGTCGTGATTCAAAGCTGAGGGCCAGGAAGCTGGTGTCTCAGCAGAAGGTATGCCCTACCACACCCAGTCTGTGAGCTGCTGGGGAATTGAACCCTGGGTTTCATGCATGTTAGGCAAGTACTCTACCAATTGAGGACCTCCCCAGGCCCAGCTTCAGATACCTTTACAGAAAGAGCTAAAGCTAAATCTCCACCTTGCCACCTCCTTCCCAGAAGACCACTCTCTTGTAGTATTTCTCATTTCCAAATTTATCTGTAAATGTTTACATAAATATGTAGTATCCATACTCAGTGGTAAATTTTAATGTGTGTGTGTGTGTGTGTGTGTGTGTTGCTTGGATTTAAACTCAAGGATTCTCATGCTGGGCATGGTTGTGTATGCCTTTAATCCCAGCACTCAGGAGGTGGAGGCAGGCTGGTCTACTTAGTGAGTTCCAAGACAGCCAGGGCTATACAGAGAAATCTGTCCTGGAAAAAAAAAAAAAACATTTAAGGCAAACCCAACCCTCAAGGGTTCTCACATGCTAAGCATTGTAACACCGAGCAACACACTCTCAGCCCCCATGGCAGGAAATTTTAAAGAAATACTGATCACAGTATATATTTTCTTTTCTCTTAACATTCTCCATGTAAGTCCAGTTAATTCGCTCTGGCTACTATACAGTGCTAGAGCTAGACCTTGTAAATAAACAGTCCCCCTGAAGTGAAAATGGGTCATTTCCATGTTTGCATTCATCACATACAGTTGCGTCAAGGTCACCTGGTGCATCCACACTTGGAGTTCGGATAAGCTTAATATCTTACAAGACCGTGGACTGTGAGTTAGAGAACAATTTCCAGCTTCACTCAGTAAGTAGTTGTGCTAGGTAGGTTGTCAACTCGAGTTTCTCACTCCCCCTCACCAACCATTAACTGCACATATATCCTCAGGGAGGGGCGGGGGCAGCCACCTATCCTCAGGGAGGGGCAGGGGCAGCCATATATCCTCAGGTGTGAACCCCTTCCCCTTCCTTGACAGGTGCTGGCAGGCCCAATCTCAGGGAGCTCTTGTCCAGGTAATCACAACTACTGTGAGTTCAAAGCCATGTCATGCCCGGGGTCAGCTTTCCACACTTCCCCCTGCCTTCCGCTGACTCATGTGTCCATTCTATTCCCCCTTCCATCTCAGTGTTTCCCGAGCCCGGGAGGGGGGTGATAAAGACGTCCCATTTATCGCTGTCATTTATTCTCTGGACCTTGACCAGTTATGAATGCGTCTTTGCAGCCACTGCTGATCGCTGCTGAGAGAAGCATCTCTGACCAAAGCTCATAGAACACTAGTGTGTGGTAAAGGGCTAGTTATTTAGAAAGCAATTTGACAGGCACATCATGTCCACTCATCTTATCCTGATAGCTTAATATCCACTAGTATACAACTGTAAATGGAGGCCGAGTTTTTCTGTCCTGATTACACAGTCCCAAATAAACATATAAAATTTTATATTAATTATATAATACATTTAAATTAACCCATTTCTATTAATCTATGTTAAAAAAAAAAAAACTATGATGAATTTGAGGCAAGCTTGAACTACATCTGCATTCCAGACCAGACCAGGCTGTAGAGTTAAACCCATGTCTTAGTTACTGTTCTATCGCTGTGATAAGACATCGTGACCAAGGCAAGTTACAGAGGAAAGAGTTCCAGAGGCTCACAGTTCCAGAGGGTTAGAGTCCATGGCCATCATGGATGGGAGTAAGACAACAGGCAGGCAAGGAAGGCTCTGGAGCAGCAGCTGAGAGCTCACGTCTTGAGACACAAGCATGAGGCAGGGAGAAAGACACTGGAATGGCATGGGCTTTTGAAACCCCAAAACCCCCAGTGACACACCTACTCCAACAAGGCCACACCTCCTAATCCTTCCCTAACAGTTCCACCACCAATTGGGGATCAAGCATTCAAACATATGAGCCCCTGGGGGCCATTCTGACTTAAACCACCACACCCTGCTTTGAAAACTAACTTAACAGGGACTGGAGAGATGGTTCAGAGGTTAAGAGTGCTCCATTAAATGTATTATACTCCATGCTTTAGGGTAGTAAGTACTGGGTGTGTATTCAGCAAGTTTAAACCAAGACAATAAATAGTACTTACACCAACTTAACTGATTTAAACAGGCTATGGGGCTAAGGTATAGCACAATGCTACAGCACCTGATTAACAAACATGAGACCTGAATTTGATCATTAGGACCACCAGGGGGAAAAAAAGAACAGACTATCAAAAACAACTTAGTAACTTCCCCAGAATAAAATAAATGTTTATAAACAAATGAAATTTCTCAAAATTTTTGTTAGCAAAATATTCTCCCACACTTCCTGTGTATTTAACGGGTTATTAATGTCTCATAACTAGTGTATACAGGCTATCAATGTAGTTAGTCAAATACCTCACAGGAAGAAGTGCAGAAGCCAAATTAGAAGGAAATATTAGGCAACCTGAATTCTGAACAAGCTTCTCTCTGCACCACATTAGTTTCACCTTAATACTTGGTTCTTGCTGGGTGCTTAGATGGGCGAAAAGGCTGGGGGCCTGAGGTTCAAAGCAGAAAAGAAATACAGCAGTGAGCTAAATTCCCCGTAGGCCATGCAACCCCAAATCTCCCTGCATTGTGCCCGCTGAAGTTGTGGAGGCCGAATGCATTCCTCGCAGCAAACGGTTCCAAGTAAGACCAGAAACACACTCAGGAGCAAGCCAGATGGCTGTGCCCAGCTCTGTGGACAGTTTTTGCCCTGGATGTCTCACTCGCAGATCAGTGCTGACCTCCCTCATACCAGCTGACTCTTTGGTAACCATTCTGGAGTCCCAGCGTCATCTTGCACTTACACTACAATTCACCTGCTGCCGCTAAGATGTCACAAGAAATTACACTAATTCAAAAATGACCAATTCAAGCCTAAGGTTGTCCTGGAATCAAGGACCCAAAGAGTGTGGCCAGCCACTCTTCTGGGTGTCCAGGCGAGGTGGCACACACCTTTAACCCCAGCACTCAGAAGACAGAGACAAGTGGATTTCTGAGGCCATCCTAGTCTACACGGAGAGTTAGTTCCAAGCCATCCACCCCTGCCTATCTTTCCCTTCCTCCTCCTGCGGCTGTAGCTAGTTCATGTGAAGCTAATACCCGGGAAGGGACTAATTATATACCCACCAACTAAACGCCAATATAACAGTTACTTGAAGGGGTTAACCTGCACCTATATAGTAACAATGAGAGAAAGACCTCTAATCCCAAGAAGATGCAGACAAGGGAAGATCCTCCTCATGAGCGGATCCTGAGCCCAATCAATGACACCATCTTCTACAACCAGCACAGGAAAATGAATGTGGCTAAAGACGGAAAAAAGGAGGTCGTGAAGAAAGGAGACTGTGGTGGTGAGGCTGTTTCTGCCGCCTTCCAGCTCTGCGCCCCTGGAGGAGCTCCCAGCGGCACCATGTTGGGACAGAGTATGCGGAGGTTCATCGCCTCTGTGGTCTGTCGCAGCCACTATGAGGAGGGCCGGGGGAAGAATTTGCCATTTTTGGTGTAAAACAAATGGCTTTGGATCTGGATTTGCTGCTCCTTTCTTTATAGGAAGACACCAGCTACTTAAAAAATGAGAATATTTAATTCATCCCTTTAACAGAGTGAAGATTGTTTAAGAGATGTGATCTGAAAATTGGATTTTCTTAAACTCTTATTACTAAATAAAATGGTAAATAAACTAGTGATATAAAAAAAAGACAGAAAGAGGATGACTTCTCCATGAAGATAATATTTCCCTAGGTTCACTTGCAGATGCCTTATATAGTTGAAGCACAGAAGAAATACAGTACGAAAGGCACAGAACTGGTAGAGAGACCTGGTGTGTCATAAAATACATGTTTCCCTAAATAAAAGCAGCAGAAACAATCCATGTGAGCCTGCAGAAGATAAGTAGTTACCACCCCTCCCTAGCCAATCTGTGCCTCGCAGGTCCTCCAAATGTATTATTATCGGGACAAATAATTCAGAGGCATGTCAAAAATCACACCGCCCGGGGGCCCCCAGGCCTGCCTGTGACCCTTTGCCTGAGCTGGATGGCTCTGCACCGACTTGTGCTTCTGTTGGCTCCAGTGCAGAGACACGATGCTCCGCAGCCGGAAGGTTGCACCAGCCAAGCACACCAGGACTCAGTGCATTTCGTCACCCTCTACTGTCTGTCTAGGATTGTGACACCATTTCCCTAATGACCCCAAACACTGGATGGATCAACAGGGCACACACCCCGTAAGTCCAGGCTTCCTAAACATAGAGTCAGAAGTGGGGCAGAGGTGCACAGCGTGCCGTCGTGATTAACATGGATTAATGCAGACACAAATGAGCATGGAACGCAGAACTCCTCTTACACTGTCTTTTGTTTGTTCACCTATCTGAGCGCCTGTCACAGGAGCCTACCGGTGACTATCTCCCAACAGACGCGCATTTTAACGAACTTAGGATCCCACACAGGCCAAGTTTAAATGTCATAGATGCTCCATAACTTAGAGAGTTTATTCCGATTTCACAGGCTAAAGGACAGCACTCTGGATTAAATTTCATAGGTGCTAGCCTTACTCCAAATTAGGACGTATTTTCTCCACCTCTTTCTTTCGAGGGTCTTGTGTAGCCCAAGCTGGCTTCAAAGTCTAGTCAAAGACATCTTGACCTCTTGACCATCTCTTCTTTCTGCCTCTATCATCCTGAGTGCTTGGGATTGCAAGTGTATATGCCACTTCCCTTAGTGTGTGTGGTGCCAGGGATCAAAGCCTGGGCTTCATGTATGCCAGGCAAGCAATCTACCAACTAATTTCCACAGCTCCCAACAGCATACAGTTTCTACAGCTCCTTATGTGCAACCCTTCAGATGATAAATTTCTTACAAAGTACCTGACCACTTGACCATTTTCCATACTAAGTAAGAGGGGCAAGATTTTCCTACTTTTTTTTATATTTAGGGAAAAAAAAAAAAAAAAAAAAAAAAAACAACCCTGAAACTGGAAATAAAGGCAAGTCATTCGAAATGAGTGAGCATTTAAACTGTTGTAAAAACTTGGTGGCAGCATCTGGAACCACTGCCCAGGTCAATTCTAAGCCATCGATGATGCTGGAATGTGGGGGCACAGTTATACCCATCAAGGCAAAGAGGGCAAAAGACCCCAGAGACCCTCCATAGCACTTGCTGCTGTCTCCTGTGTGTGCAGAACTGGCCCAGCAGCCCTCTGAGGCCCAAGCCAGGAGCTGTACATGGACGGTAAACACCTCCAACAGCTAGGGGAAAGACAGGAAGGGAGGATACACTCCCACTGTGTTCTGGGAGGCTCACTGAACGCAGTGGGAGAGGGTGTGTGCTATGCATGACGGGATACCCCCTCAACTTCTTGTGGGCCTTGTTAACTAACCTTGGTGGTGAGGTAAAAAAAAAAAATCCCAGTGAGGGGAGAGAAAGCTTTGCTCCTTAGTTAGAGACAGCCGTCTCAGCCCTCAGGAATTCCCCCCAAGCAAGGCTAGACCAAAGACTCCATCAGAGAGGCTACAGGGCAGGTGAAGGACCACTCCGGGCCTTTTTGAAAACACTTTTGATCCATCTAATGATTTAATTCTTCCTTATTGTTTAGTCACTATTCCTATAAAATCTGACTTTCTAGGAACCTAGTGCCTGAAATGACTGTCAGGATTCTTACTCCCACTGAAACTGTTTCTTTAGGCACATAAATAAACAAGGACTGGTTTTAACTTGTTTCTACCAGAAGCTAACAGGGGTCATAGATTGCATGGGAGAAAGAAGACTGCAGTCAAGCAGCCCTGGGAAAGCTTAATTTAATAATAATAATTAAAAAAATCTCTATCTCTCTCACCTGTGCACTCTTGTTTTTCCAATTTTTTTAAACAAGGTCTTAGTAACATAGTTCACGCTGACCTAGGATCAGCTACATAGCCCAGGCCACCACCACACATGTAACTGCTGTGGATATTGCTCTATATAAATAAAACACTGATGGCCAGTGACCAGGCAGGAAGTAGGTTGCCAGGCAGGAAGTAGGTGGGACAAGGAGAGAGGAGAATTCTGGGAAAAGAAGGCTGAGGGGAGAGACACTGCAGCCACCGCCAGGACAAGCAGCTGTAAAGACTCTGGTAAGCCACCAGCCATGTGGCAAGGTATAGATTTATAAAAATGGGTTAATTTAAGATAAAAGAACAGTTAGCAAGAAGCCTGCCACGGCCATACAGTTTATAAGTGATATAAGCGTCTGAGTGATTATTTTATAAGTGGATTGTGGGACTGCGGGACTTGGGGAACCTGGAGAGAAGCCCTCCAGCAACATGTAACCGCTTACCTCAGCCTTCAGAATTCTGGGATTACAAACATACACCACCATGCCCAGCTAATGCAGTCTTTACTACAGACTTTTCTAGACCTTTGTCACCACACAACAGTACTCTTCCAGAGGAAGGGGCAGTGTGTAGTGCCTCCAAACATCCCCCCTAGAGTCTGACTGTGTTATTACTGGGTTTTTAGGGTGCTGGAGACTGAACTAAGAGCTTCACATACATGAAGTATATGCTCTACCATCGAGATACAATCCCAGACAAGAGCTGTGGTGGGTTTTTTGTAAACTTCTTTATTATTTATCTGAATGATTTTTCATTCTGTGTCTGTGTGTGGTGTGTGCACATGAGTCCAGATACCTGTGGCAACTAGAGGGAACTCCAGATCTAGAACTGGAGTTAGGGGTGGTTGTGAACCGCCCAGTGTTTGTGCCGGGAATGACGTTTGGGTCATCCGCTTGCTCTTAACCACTGAGCCATCCCGCCAGCCTGCAGTTTTATTTCTTGTTCAGTGTTCCCAGCCTTCAGCAGGAAAATGTATCCCAAGGAGTGCGCTTTGAGAGCATCTGACTAGAAGTTAGAATGAAACCCTGATAAAATCTCAGCTTCTAAATTCTAACCCCCAGGCAGTCCGACTGGTCTCTGCGATGGTTGGGATTGGTCTCTGCTGCGGTTTAAGGGTAACCTCAAAGGTTCCTGTGTTAGGGGACTGGTCCTCAGCGTGGTGGCACTGAGCTCTGTGGACTTCTATGAGGTGGGGCCTCAAATGAGTCCCTGGGTCACCAGGGTGCTGCTGCCCTGGAAGAGGCTCTGCCTCTGCAGCCCTGTGGCAGTACTTGTAGCTATGAGTTGGTCAAGCTTGAGACAGACCCCTGAGTCTGCTTCTGGCTCACGACCGGAGAGGCTTCCTCCTCCCACACCCCACCTGAGCTCCACCGTCCTCCAGATGTTCCAGGAACTGAGAGCTGCACCCTGCTCTCACAGCTGAGTAGAGTAACCCACCCCGTGTCTTGTGATAGTGATTTAAAAAAAAAAAAACTGACCAACAGCCCTCCCCCCCACCCCGACCCTCATGAAAAAAATTACCAGTCTCAAAATCAAGATGCAAACGATCAAAGTAAAGCAAAGAACTTACTGGTTCCATCAAAACACACACACAAGCAAAGTCAAAGGACACGTTGAAAACTAAGGTGAGGGCTGGAGAGATGGCTCAGAGGTTAAGGACACTGGCTGTTCTTCCAGAGGTCCTGAGTTCAATTCCCAGCACCCACATGGTGGCTCACAACCATCTGGAATGAGATCTGGTGCCCTCTTCTGGCCTGCAGTCAGAACACTGTATACATAATAAATAAATCTTTAAAAAAAAAAAAAAACTAAGATGAAAAACATAATTATCATGCCAGGCGGGGGTGGCATACACCTTTAATCCCAGCACTTGGGCAATAGAGGCAGACGGATCTCTAAGTTTGAGGCCAGCTTGGTCTACAGAGAGTTCCAGGACAGCCAGGGCTACACAGAGAAACCCTAAACCAAAACAGAAAAAAAATAATTTTTTTCTGATATTTTCAAATTAACAAAATTTTCAATGTAAAGATCAGAAAGCTCAAACAACACTAATATATGTATAAAACATAGAAATTCTATTGTGTAATCACTGAATAATTACAATGGCCATATAATCTACAGCAAATGGAAAATGTAGCAGAGACAACAATAACTCCTCCCCCCCCCCAAAAAAAAAAACCACACAAAAACAAATAAACAAGTAGTGAGTATGTAGAACTGTGAGAGACTGAACCACACCAAGTCCTTGATTACATGTAAATGAGCTGAATCCTCACGTTAGCTTGTAGGGGTACTGTAACAAAGTACACACTGCCTGCTTGTATCTCTTTTCATCCCCGGCTACATCTTTAAAGCCACAAACTTGCTCTTCAAATGCAGGTCTTAGAAGAACCCAGAGAGGAACTAACACATACTGCCCAACCCTCCTGATAACAACTCAGGCAGCTACCGTTCTACAATACAGACAAAACGATGAAGAACCTCAGGCCTACAGAAGACACTGCTGGACCAACTTCAGACTGTTTGCAGATTTAAACGATCGTAATGAAAAAAAAAAAAAAAAGCAAGACTTACCCACAGAAGCTGAGTTTTTAAGAACTGACTCCTTTGGGGCTCCTTTTTCAATTCGTAATGTGGCCCACTGTTCAAAACAAGAAGCGTTCATTGAAATTCTTCCATAGACACATGCAAACACCAAAACACACTTATATAGAAGTGACGTTAAAAACTAAAGCTGGGCACCGTCTGATGAGGAGAGACACCCCAGGGATTCTCTATGTACACTATTGCTAGGATGAGGGCTAAAGTTAGATTTTAAGTTTTAATACTCTGCTTAAGAGATCTAGAAAACAAAAAACGCCTCTAACCTGTGAGCCCCACTTGTCCAAGGACAGATGACCTCCTAGAATGCTAGGGGCTGTTCATGTAAGGTAACCAGCCACCTGTCTTCCCATCTGTACACAAGGTTGGCTGCCCCAACTGCACAGGAGATGCTTGGTCACATGTAGGCAGGAAGCTCATCAGGACACATGCTTGCCCTGGATTGGACAAAGGTGAGAAGTGCGTGGCCTTGCAGGGTTTTATAAACACCGGACTAACTCTCCGCCATTCTCTGGGAATCCCAGGTATGGACCCGGCCAGTGTCCACAGTCCTGGCCAGTATTTAATAAAACTTGCTTCAAATTTGGCTCAAAAATTGTGGTCGTGGTCTTATTTTCACCCAGAGGGATTAATTAACACACGTCTTTTGTATGCTCCTAGAGCTGTCTGTCACTGATGACGTCCCAACAAATACTTAAGTTACTTCTTGAGAAAGGTGGTGAAGCTGGTAGGGTAAGAAAACAGGTTATAGCTGTTTTCAACAATGTCTGGACCAGAAAATAAGGCCCACCAAAACCCAAGCCAAGGGGGCGGGGCAAAGTATGTGATCTCTAAATGCTATGTTGAAAAAAAACACTTGCACTTTTTAAAGTATGATGTCAAATGGTAAGTAATATTACAATGCATAAGAAATGTATGGGGCTAAAGAGAGTGTTTAAGAGCATTGGCTGCTCTTCCAGAGGACTCCGGTTCAATTCCTAGCACCTACATGGCAGCTCACAACTGTCTGTAACTCCATTCCCAGGGGATCTGACACCCTCACACATACATGCAGACAAAACACCAATGCACATAAAATAATAAATAAATCTTTTTTTAAAAAATGTATGAATAGGGGGATGGGCTGTATGTAGTTAAGGTGGTAGACTGCTTGCGGGCCTTGCATGCATGAAGTCCTGAGTTCAATTTCCAGCATTGAAAAAACAAAAATCAGTAAAAATCACCAGAAGACCACCTCACCCATTTTTTTACCTATTAAAATGCATAAGGAACATGTAATTGGGAGGGTACAGATTGGGAAGTGAAAGACCAGGGATTATTAAGTATCAGTTTGTTCTGAATATACTTAAAAGTATAATGAAAAAATGTCAAAATTGGGCTATCCTGGAACTCACTTGGTAGGCCAGGCTGGCCTCAGAGATCTGCCTGCCTCTGTCTCTTAAGTGCTGAGATTAAAGGCGTGCGCCAACAAGCCTGGCTTCCAAGGTGGTTTTTTTGTTTGTTTGTTTTTTTTTTTTTTTTTTTTTTTTTTTTTTTTTTTTTTTTTTTGGTTTTCGAGACAGGGTTTCTCTGTGTAGCTTTGCGCCTTTCCTGGAACTCGCTTTGGAGACCAGGCTGGCCTCGAACTCACAGAGATCCACCTGCCTCTGCCTCCCGAGTGCTGGGATTAAAGGCTGGGATTAAAGGCGTGCACCACCACCGCCCAGCCTTCCAAGGTGTTTTTAATGACCACTTTAGCTCATTTGTTTCACACACCAAAAGTCACAGGATCCTCTAAGTTCCTATCAGAAGGCTCCTGTGCCAATGTGATAATGATGTGTTGCGGGGGGGACATATTTCATGCAGGGACATGAATGCCCATCACCACACTAAAGAAAGATCCTAAGATGGGTTTTTCATATGTTCTTTGGTTTGGGGTTTGTTTGTTTTTGAGACAGGGTCTAATATAACCCAAGACTGGCCTGAACTCCCTAAGTAGGCAAGAATAACCTTGAACTTAAAAAAGAAAAGGGAACTAAACTCAATGCTGGAGCATTCCAGGCAAGCACTTTACTACTGACCCCAGTCCAGCCCCTCAGCACTAACCTTCCTGCCTCTACCTCCCCAGCACCAGGATTACAAACCACATCTGATTTATGCAAGCCTCGAGATTAAATCCAGAGCCGCATGCATGCAAGTCAAGTAGTCTACCACCTGAGCTATAGCCTGCCCTTTCTTCATGCATTCCTAATATTACCATCATAACCTAAAAGGTGCAGGTGGATTTTTTTTCAGCACAGAATTTAAAGACTTTGCCGATAATGTGCCCCATTCCTGTTAGGTAGTCTAGGTCTTGAGTTTAAAAATTTAGCAATTAAGGGCTAAAGATGTAGCTCAGTGATAGAATGCTTGCCTAGCACATTCAAGGCCCTGAGTTCAATCTCCAGCAGCACATAGATGATAGACAGACCAGACAAGACAGATAGATTTCAGACAGAAAGATAGATACATAAAGGGATAGATAAACAGATGATAGACAGATACATAGATATATAGATGATAGACAGATAATAAAGATACATACATACATGCATGGAAGATAGAGATGATAGATACACAAATACATTGATAGATGATAGATTGATAAACAGGTAGATGATAGATACATAGAAAATAGAGACAGACAGACAGATACAGAATATTTATTTTTAAAACCAATTAAAATGATATCTAAGGTTACAATTCAGATACTAATATCTTTTTCTTTCAGAGACAGGGTTTCTCTGAGTAGCCCTGGCTGTCCTGGAACTCACTATGTAGACTAGGCTGGTCTCTAACTCAGAGATTGGCCTTCCTCTGCATCTCAGTGCTGAGATTTTAAAGGTGTGCACCACCACACCCAGCCTAGATACTAAAGTCTAAGCTGACTAACCTGAAAGCAAAGGGAAAGAGCAAAAGAAGAGGTCAAGTGCATTGTAATAATTATAATTATATATAAGCACCATGAAGGGACAAAAAGATAGGTTAATATACAAAAAGAAATTTGGAAGGCTCTATGTATATGTTCAGACAGAGAGATTAAACATTTTGTTTTTCCAAATAAGCATGAAAACAACCGATAGAGAATAAATAGCCTAGAACATAACACCAAGGTCAAGGAGTGACGCCATCAGGGCCGTGTACACCGGCACGCACACAGCCGTGCACAGCGGCACACACACAGCCGTGCACAGTGGCACCAGCACACAGCCATGTACACCGGCACACACACAGCCGTGCACAGTGGCACCAGCACACAGCCATGCACAGTGGCACACAGCCGAGCAGGACTCTGCCACCTAACTTAGAAGACCTAAAAATAGAGCCACATCCTCCAGGCTTCCAGTGACCCTTCACCACCATGAGACTCCATGCTCATCAGGCTGCATCCTTTCTATTCCTGTTTGGGACACGAGCATTAAACTCTGGATTCCCATCTTCTCAACTGAGGTAAAGGTTAATTTCCATAGTTTCTCCCTAAAGCTTGGACATCTATTATCATTTGTTTAAGGAAAAAAAAAGATAGAGCCGGCGGTGGTGGCACACGCCTTTAATCCAGCACTAAGGAGGTAGAGCCAGGCAGATCTCTGTGAGTTTGAGGCCAGCCTGGCTACAGAGCAAGTTCCAGGACAGGCTCCAAAGCTACACAGAGAAACCCTGTCTCAAACAAAACAAAAAAGAAAAAAGAAAAATATCAGAGATGTGTGTAAAGACAGTGAGAAATGAAGCCAGTCCCATGGACTCCCTGACCTAAGACTTCCAGTCCTCAGAATCCTGAGAAAGAAGGTAAATCTCTGCTGTTTAGCCTGCTTGGCTTGTGTCGTATAAAAGATATTCTTCAAAGAGCAAATCACATCCCTCAAAGAGCAGGACATTTGAGAATGCATACGGTTTCCCCATTTGAGAGAACCAAGATTGCAAAGACTGTTCAAGATAAGCAAATTTCAAGGTTGGAGAAGCAATTCTTCAAAGCCAACAGGAATCTGTGTAGACAACTACTTGGGGATCTGGGTAGCCAACTGCTTGGGAATCTGGGTAGACAACAGCTTGGGAATCTGGGCAGACAACGGCTTGGGGATCTGGGTAGACAACTGGTTGGGGATCTGGGTAGACAACGGCTTGGGGATCTGGGTAGCCAACTGCTTTCCAGTATGTGCTTATTCACCACTGAAAGTGAAGAGGCATTGCAGCCTGCCTGGTGTCAGGGAGAATTTGTCTTCCTATTATTTCCCAGCTGAGACTTTAAGCTCTTGGGACATCTGTTTCATCATCTCTCTAAGGAGGGTCAACACCAAAGGTGACAACAAAGATCAGTGAGCCAGGCAGGGTCTGACACAGATCTGTAAGCCCAACTACGTGGGAGGCTGATGCAGGAGGATCATAAATCCAAGGCCTGCCTCCACTAACTCTAGTCACTAACTCTAGTGATTAAAGACCAGCCTGCATGACTTACTGAGTCCCTATCTCAAAATACAAAGTAAAATGCAGACTTCAGAGACAGCACATGGTAGAGAGCACTTGCTAGCATGTCAAGTCCTTGGGTTCGGACCCCCAGTATGGGGATGTGGGGCACAAATGAGCAGCTCCCCAAGACCACCAGTGTGTCGTCCAACAGGAAACTATTTGTCTTTTACCATGCCGGCTTCTCCACCCATGGCTGCGCCCCTTGGCAGTTCTTCTGGAGACTCAGAGTCTCCTCGAGCTAATCTCAGAATGCCTCTGCCTCAAGACCATGCAGACAAGAGGACCCTGAATACAGAAGCAGCTCTACCACCTTGCTCCTACACCTCACCTCAGTCTTCAGGCCCTGAGGAAAGCTAAAAGACACGGATCTGTCAGCATCTCACCACTTAATTTCCAAAGCCTGTAAGAGGCAAATTCACTAAAGTTTGTTTCAAGCTAGATTTAAAAGAAAAAGATCTCATGTATTCCAGGCTATGGAGATGAGGACAACCTTAAATTTTTTTCTTTTTTTTTTCTGAAATTTTATACATGAATACCATATTTACATCATTTTCATGCCACCCTTTCCCACCTTCCATGTCCCCCACCACTCCCTCTCAAATTCATGATCTCTTCTTCTTTAATTATGAGTGAATGTATATATATTCCTACCTCCACCTCCAAGTGCTGAGATTATAGGCATGCTCGCGTTGCCCAGTTTATGTGGTGCTAGGAATCGAATCCAGGGCTTTAGGCACACCAGGAGAGCACTCTACCAACTCAGCTACATCCCCAGTCCTCAAGTCTGATTTTACAACAAGCCAAAAGCTTGCAAAATTATAAGATTCTCACCCTAGACAATTATAACTTCTTCTAGATCATTATAACTGTAAAGAGTCAAGAACCGACTAAAGAGGGAAGGAGATAAGGAAAACAACTAAAAATCATCTAAAAATTCAGATAGTAGGCTGACAAAAATAGCAGCTGGCAGTTTATCTGGAGCCAAATGGAACTTGCAGAGTCTACCCTACGGCGGACTGAAAATCCTGGCTCCAGATTCAAACTGAAACCCTGATTCTACCCCTGCAGCTGCACGCTACTGAACGCCTGCCTAAATCAATAAGAATAATGACAGGCCCTGTGGAATTAAGATGAATGAAAACCAGCTTCCCTTCATTGCCGTTGCTCGTTATAAACAGCCTGGGTCTTCTAGCACACTGACTATATTGCCAACATCAGAAAGAGTGTCTTTTATACAAACTTGGTAATAGCCTCCTGGAATTATGGGCATGCCTCTTCCAAAGGATGGGAAACCTTTGGTGGATGGAGGAGAGAGTAAAGAGATGAGAGAATGAGCCTAATAGGCAAGAAGAATCAGTTGAATGAGTGTTCACCTTCGAAGTGAACACCTTAAATCTTAGTCTCGTGAGCAGACAAGGCAGTGTCGTACTGTCCCAACCTACACTCTACTAAAACTCGTCACCAACTCTGTGACAGGCACCTTCGTTTCCTCTCCCAGCTTAACCCTCAGAATGATCGTACAGGATATTGGATCTCTACATGCAGAAACCGAGGCTGTGATAAAGTGACCCACCAGAGACCACAGAGCCAGAAACATGGGAGAACTTTTCCATGCCTCCATCTTATTCCTCCAGAACAGGAGGGAGGTTACTCCTTGTCATGCCTACTTTATTTACATCTAGCCCTTTCTTTCTTTCAGGGTTGGCAAAAGAACCCAGGGCTGTGCCCACAATGGGCACTCTACTGAGCTGTATCCACAGCCCCCTCACTTCCTTCCTGTCCATAATTCTATATTCTCTTTCTGTTCCTTGTTTCTTTCTACTCATAAACCTCAAACCATGGAAGAGCAATCCCTCTTGATTCTCATCTTAATGGCTAACCTTACAGTTAACCTGGACGTTGACAGCAGCGGCACCTTGCAATGTTTAACCTCTACTCCTGTTGGATAAACATGAAAACCTCACACACACACTAGAGATTCTGACAGTACATTTGATTATCAGTGGATTTCTCCTGAGGACACCTCCTCAGTCTGAAGTTTTACTTCTCAGCTTGTATCCCGAAACTATTTCCCCCAATATGGCATACATATTACCTAGCAAGTTCTTTTGGTTTGGTTTGGTTTGGTTTGGTTTGGTTTGGTTTGGTTTGGTTTTTCCAGACAGGGTTTCTCTATGTAGCTTTGTGACTTTCCTGGAACTCACTCTGTAGCCCAAGCTGGCCTTGAACTCATAGAGATCTGCCTGCCTCTGCCTCCTGAGTGCTGGGATTAAAGGTGTGCACCACCACTGCCTGGCACCTAGCAAGTTCTTATATACCCTTTAGAAACCATGGTCACAAGACTCACTGAACTGATTCTATCCCAAATATCCAAGCCCTTATCTTCAAATAGCTTGCCACACCAGAAACATGTATTCATATCTAGGGACATCTAACAACAGAGAAAGCAGCATGCAGTAGATGTGCAAAAAATAATTATATGTATGCAAATATACATAATGTATATATGTGTATATATAATGGCAAAAACATAAAATAATGTAATATAAATAATATAAATGTGTAATATTTACAAGTATATAGATAATAATATACAATTTTATATATAGTAATACTAATATATAATTATATATAAGTATATAAAGAATAAGAATATAATACAATAAATAAATATAACAACTTTTTAAATTAGAAATATTTTCTTTAAAGGAAAAAGCAAAGCAAGAATACTCAATGCTGAGAGAGACACTGCCAGCCACTGCCATGACCAGCAGCATGTGAAGATGCCGGTAAGCCACCAGCCACGTGGAAAGGTATAGATTTATGGAAATAGATTAATTTAAGCTATAAAAACAGTTAGCAAGAAGCCTGCCACGGCCATACAGTTTGTAAGCAATATAAGTCTCTGTGTTTACTTGGTTGGGTCTGAGCGGCTGTGGGACTGGCGGGTGACAAAGATTTGTCCTGACTGTGGGCAAGGCAGGAAAACTCTAGCTACAAATGGCCCAACGTGTTGGCAAGAGTTTCCACCTAAAACCTGAGAAAAGATTCTAAAACGGAGCTAAAAACAGTTCCTATTGTCTCTTCAAGTTAGCGGCAGCTGTGTGTTTGAGTTACTGGCGGGTTCCTGGCATGTGCTCGATCTGCAGTATGGCGGGAATGAGGCCTCTGCAAGTGGCACATTAAGCTGCATGGTGGATTTAGCCTTTGCTAGTACAAAACAAAAAGAGGTTTCTGGGCTACACGCTGCTTGATAGAAGCATAGACCCACTATTTCTGAGAGTTGATGGCTCCCAGAGCTGGCGAAAACGTACCACCGCCATGTTGGGAAGCTGAAGTGGGGAGCCAGCAGCCACAGCGCCATTTCAGGCTTAAAAGGCTGCAGTTTAAAGCAATAGGCTCAAGGTAATATAAAAAATAAGCCACATAAAGATGGCTACCACACAGAGAATCTGGATTATGTTCTCTTTGATATTCGTAACTGAAGAAAAACATTTGATTGCAAAAGCTGTTGAGTTATGCCAAAATGTATATTTTAAAGGTACCTTGACTTCAAAATTTGGATGTAAGGATATGTTGCTTTGGAAAGGAGGCTCTGCTTTTGTTTCTACAGAAAGCCAGAGGCTATGGATTTGTTCCAGATTAAGATACATCAGGTTTGACCAGCCAAGACCACCTGAAAGGTCTCTGATGACCACCAGATGATCCAACATCCAGAATCATTTCAAGGCAACTGGCTCAGATGATACAGCTCACGGACTACTCCATGATCCTAAAATTTTCTTTGTGTCCCCATAAGATACAGCGCCCCCCTCCAGCAGGAAGTAGTAAGAGAAGCTACGCCCAAATTCCCAAATATACCAAGCTGGCTTTGGAGATGTGTAAAAGTTAAAACCTTCCTTTTAAAAAAAAGAAAAGGGGAAGTGCTGTGGGATGGTCTGTATGTCAAATTGCTCTGATTGGTCAATAAATAAAACACTGATTGGCCAGTGGCCAGGCAGGAAGTAGGTGGGACAAGGAGAGAGGAGAATTCTGGGAAGTGGAAGGCTGAGGCAGAGAGACACTGCAGCCGCCGCCATGACCAGCAGCATGTGAAGACGCCGGTAAGCCACCAGCCACGTGGCAAGGTATAGATTTATGGAAATGGATTAATTTAAGATATAAGAACAGTTAGCAAGAAGCCTGCCACGGCCATACAGTTTGTAAGCAAAAAAAAAAAAAAAAAAAAATGTTCAATGCTACCTTAATGCTACACTGCAGGGAGATCCTGTCCTACTTAACACAGAAAGGGAGGAGAAGAAGGGCGGGAAAGGAGACATGGGGTGATAGCTCACAGAGAATGAGATGACTCCTAGACTCTCTGTACAGTTCAGCATGTGTGGAGGGCAGAGGACAACTTGACATGCTCACTCTCTACCCTGCCCTGTGGGTTCCAGGGATCAAACTCAGGTCCGCAGGCTTGGTGACACATGCCATTTCACCAGGCTCCTGATTTTTCCTTAGGATAGGACTCACTCTGCAGCTCAACCTCGCCTCAGACTCCCAACAGCCTTGCCTCGGCCTTTTGAGTGTTGAGATTATAGGCATGACCGCTCTGTCAGACAAAGGGAAAGGTTGGTATTTCTAACTCCATGCTGGTGTTTGTAGGTGTTATATTGACATGCTTTAGCAGATCAAAAGATTTTCTTCTGTTTCTACCCGTTAGTAACTATCTGTAACTACCTGTTAATAACTATCAACATATAGTCATTGTACATAGTGATGGGTTTCATAAGGATATTTTTGTTCAGCTGCATCATCTACTTTGACCAAAAATCACCACATACCTGCCACTCTCCCCCCATTCACCCCCCATTCACCCTCTCTCACTAGCTTCTTCCCCCATCGACTTTTCCACACACACATACATATGTGTATATATATTCCATGTAGTAAAGAGAACATGTAACAATTAAAATAATAATTCTTAGATCCTGTCTCAAAAAAAAAAAAAATAATAATAATAATAATAAATAATTCTTTCTTTTTAATTTTTTAGACTTATTTATTTTATGTGTATGGATGCTTTGCCTGGATGCATACCTGTTCACCACATATTTACAATGCCTGAGGAGTCCAGAAGAGAACATTAGAACCTCTTGGAGCTGGACTTACAGGCCACATGGGTGCTGGAATAGAACCCAGGACCTCTGGAAGAGCAGTCAGTGCCTTTAGCCACTGAGCCATCTCTCCTGCCCAATGACAACAATTCTTATGAGCCATCAAGATGGCTCACAAGATGTTGTTTAAGACAAGGTCTCACTCTGTACCCTAGGCTGTCCTCAAGCTTGAGCAATCCCCTGTCTCAGCTCTCCCGGTATGCTAGGATGACATGTGGTGGTTTCAGCAAGCTACCTGACAATAGATATAACAAGCACCACAGCAAGCTATTCAGCAGGCATCCAAACCCAATTCAACCTCTAGAACTTGAGTATGGTCCTTTAAAAAGCCACCTATTAACAATTTAAAAAAAATTAAGATAAACCCACAATGACAAGGCCAAATGATCTTTTTAAACAGCATATAGTCAGGCAATGCGGCACAGGACTTTAATCCAAGGACTGGGGAGGCAAAGGCAGGCAGCTCTCTGTGGTTTGCTTTTGTTTGTTTTTGTTATTTGCTTGTTAGTTTCTTGAGACAGGGTCTCCTTGTGTATCCCTTGCTGACCTGTAACTGGATATATACCCAGGCTGGCATCATATTTAGAGTTCCTCCAGGCCAGCAAAGCTAAATAGTGAGACTTATTTTCTCTCTCTCTCTCTCTCCCTCTCTCTCTCTCTCTCTCTGTGTGTGTCTGTCTGTCTGTCTGTCTGTCTCTGTCTGTCTGTCTGTGTGTCTGTGTGTATATATCTTCCCCAAAGAATATTCTTGAGACAGCCTAGAATCAAATAACTGAGAACTCACTGAGGAATGGGAGTAACAGAAGCGCCGCTCTATAAATTAACTCTGTAGCCTGTTTATGCACAGCGAACTAAAGATGTCCTAACACTAAAGAGCTGTCATGAATCCACAGGAAATTATCCCTGCACTTGGAGAAAGCAATCCACTGCGGTAAGCCTAGCCTTCCAGAAGTTTCTGAAACAGCTAGCACTGTTGTGGGGAAGAGTGTTAACCCTGGGGTCACACCTTTCTTCCCTGATGAGTCCCTGTGAGGAGCTCCAGGCAGCCATGACCGGCAGTCAGCTGATTCACAAAAATGAATCTCTATCTAAATTCTGTATGGTGAACACCCCATAACCTAATAACTTAGCAATGGAGATGACCGCTTACATTGCCTCCTACCCAGTGTCCAAGATCAACAGCATTCCTGCTTTTACTAGAATAACAGTCCTTAGGAGAAGCTGGGAGGAGGCAGACCTAAAATACCAAACTATATTGGCATCAATGTGCGAAAATGCCACAGGACTCACTGCTTTGGACACCAACTTAAAAAATTCAAAGTTTCTGGAGCATGGTGGGTGGAGCTTGACTAGCATAAAGACTGGAGGTAGTGGTACATGCTTGGAATCCCAGAGCTTGGGAACTGAGGAGAGGGGGTTCCAATGTGTAAGATCATCCTCAGCTACACAAGATAAGGTCAGCTGGGGCTACATGAGATCCTGCCTCCCCATAAAGAGCCCTTTTTTTTTTAATTAAAAAGAAAAAAATGAAAAGTAGACCTCTTTTGAAAACAAACTTCCCCAATTATCAAGAAACTCACCTCTGACACTACATATAGAAGCTCACATCACTAATTCAAAATATGAACTTGGGAGGCCAAGGCAGTCTGAAGTCAGTTCAGATGTCAGATGAGACTGTATACTGAGTTCTGAGTTCCTGGCTAGCTTGGGCTATAGTGTGTGGTGCATGTGTGGGGGTGGGTGGGGTATTGTATGTAGTGTGTGTGTACATGGTGTGTGTAAGTGGTGTGGGGAGGGGTATGCATGCTGTGTATGCTGTGTGTGTGTTTGGTGGTGTGTGTCTGTGCGCATGCATGCATGTGTGAGTTGCTTGGGTTTTAAAACTCATACATATGTGGAGAGAGAGACTATCCCTGAAGTTTCTTTCTGCTCTAGATAGTAAACTCAGGGCCCTGTCAAACAAACTCAAGATCAGAGCCTGGACTGCCAATCAGCTCATCAAACGTAGTAATTTGCCAGCTGAGAACAACCAGGTGGTGACTCCCTCCTTGCCATATCTTTAGCTGTCCAGAAAGATTAAAGCAAGAAAGGCAGTAATAAGCACCTAGGAGCCAGTGTGTATGATTCCCCTTATCTGGTTCTCCAAAGGGCACTGCTGCCCAGGGAACCAGCTCAGTCAATTCAGGAGCACGGGCTGGAGAGGATCATCTGCCGTGTGTGTGGAGTGAGCACGTTTGAATGTCTAACGGGGGAGGAAACTAAAACTCACAGTGTGACAACACTGTGTAATGGTGATAGGAGAAAGGACAGACAAAAACCATGAGGGCTAGCTGGCAAGGTGGTACACACCTCTTCTGTCAATGCCTGGGAGCCTGAGGAAGCAGGATCCAGAGTTCAAGGCCAGTCTCAGCTACATGGTGAGATGCCATCTTGGGGGGGAAAAAAAGTGTGAAGCAGACTGGAGATAAAGAATCTAATATAGCTCCAAGGATTCAGCAAAGAAATAGCCACAAAGGGACAGTCCCACAGGCTCTGGAGGAAAGCATTAGCAGGCAGCCATGGGCTAGAGATACATATCTAGGGACCACTCCTTTACTGAGAAAGGGCAGAGCCATGTCCTATGGGAGGACAGAAAGTACAGCCAAAAAAAAAAAAAAAAAAATACAAACAAACAAAAACCCTGCACAGCTGTAGGTGGTGGTAGAGATGCTGGAGAAACAGCAACCATACCAGCCATTTAATCGTAGCAAACACACAGTGCACCTAACACACAGGCACCCTGCTGAGGACTTCCTGTACCCTGATGTATTTTAAAACAACTATGTGGGGCACTGTGGTAGCACACGCCTTTAATCCCAGCAGTTGGGAGGCAGAGGCAGATGGATCTCTGAGGCCAGCCTGGTCTACAGAGTGAGTTCCAGGGCAGGCTCCAAAGGTATACAGAGAAACCCTGTCTCAGAAAACACACACACATACACCCTTATGTGGAAAGCTAAGTGTGATGCCTCCTATCTGGAAAAAATAAATAGACTGTCAAGAATTCGCGAATTTCAAAGCCAGCTAGGGCTCCAAGAGTGACAGCCTATCTCAAAACCAAACCAAGGGTTGGGGATTTAGCTCAGTGGTAGAGCGCTTGCCAAGTGCAAGGCCCTGGGTTCGGGTCCTCAGCTCTGAAAAAAAACAAAAACCAAACCAAATAAACAGACAGATGAAAATGATATGCAAATAGGTGTTGGTACTTCTACTTGGTAGATGAGTAAATAAAGTACAGGGTCAGATTACCTTCTTAGATCAGACACTAAGAAACAGGGACGAGAGTTAGGTACCAAATCTAGGCAGATCTGTACAGCCTGAGGGGCCTCTCTTTATTAAGACCACTGCCATTTGTCACACTAAATTCAAACAAACCTTTCAACTCTGAATCTCACAGCACTTGCCCCCCTGCATGGAGAGGCCCTCTGAATTTTACTAAAGACCTGGATAAACTCAAGCTGAAGTGGAGTGTGGAAACAAACCAAAGGCCCAAGCTGAGGGCAGAGAACCTTTGCGGTGGTATTCCAGTGTCCCTGGTTAGATAAAAATCCCCATGACTCCACTAAAACAAAATCAGATTTTTCTTCTGCCACCCAGCCACTGGTTTCTTATCTTGGGCATGAAGTGGAACATGATGCCTCTGTGGGACCTCTGAAACCTGGGGCTGTAAAAATTGGAGGGAAGTAACAGCTCCAGAGGCATAGTGGGTAATAAATCTGCTGATACAACAATCAGCTGTCATAGAGTTCATCCAGTAAGTAAAAAAACAGCAGCGATGGCAGAACCCAGGTGGAGGGGTTCCTGTGAGGTGGACTGGTGCTCTTGGTTGGGATCAGCCTGGCTCTCCCAGCAAATAGAGACCCAGTCTTTCTTGAAACAGCAGATTAGAAACTGAAATACTCTCTCAGGTCCCTGCTCCAACCCCACTCCCTACCCTTAACCCCTAACCCCGACCCTTTGCTCAAAATGCTCCCACAGTTCTAAGTCCAGGCGCTCAGTCGCTCCCGGCTCCCTAAGTTCTCAGAGCAGCCGGGGCTCCACATCCTTCCCGGCACTCACTCACCTCCAAGGTTTTCACCAGGATCTTCATGTAGATCTCCGAGATGCCTATAGACAATCCGAAGGCCGAGGGCAACAGGATGAGGCCGATCACCAGCGTCAGCCAGGTGGACAGGAGCTTCATCGCCAAGTCTGCGCCCTCCATGTCTTCGGCGCGCCCTCTGGGAGAGGTCCCCAGGAGATCCGAGCGCGTAGGTAGCAATCCGAGTCCAGGCTGTCCAACGCAGCTCGGAAAACACCGCAAAACACTTCGTCCCACCCGGAGCTGAGCTCCGGGGAGTCCGCGCCGCCCGCCTCACTCCCTTCTGCTCTGCGGAGGGAAAGGCAGAGGGAGGAAGAACTCTCAGAACTACGGCGACCTCCTTCCTCCTCCTCTTAGGTCCCCGCTGTCCCCGGGGGCTAACTCTCCACGAGAGGCCCAGGCCAAGCTGTGGCCACCGCCGCGGGAGCAGACCTGAGTGCCGGGCGAGGAGACCCAGCTGGCGGCGATCTAGGGGACACCCTGGTGCGGTCAGAGCTCACGGAGGCAGCCAGGAACGCGCCCCACCCCGGGCCTGATTTCCTCCGGGTGGCGATTGCGACAACCCCGCGGTGACTCACCGAGGCCCTCGGGGCAGTGAGGATCCCTGCAGGTTACCTGCACCTCCGCGTGGGCTGCGGGCTCTGCGGGCAGCCAGCCGCTTGCTTTCGGGTGCCGGGAGCCCTTTTTCTGCACTCTGCCCTTGCCCCACCCCCCTCGCCACCCAACGGGGAGCTTCCCTGGCAGGACTGCGTCCCGGGGGCACCGCTGCCTGGAGAGCCGCCGCCCTCTGCCCGCCTCTCCCCGCCCCCGTGCCCTGCACTCCCAAGCGAAGGTCCTTTGGGGAGCAGACTTTCCATCTTCACCCATAGAATGGACCCCTGGCGCGTCCCGGAAGCTGCGGAAAATCTTGTTTTGTGAGCGTGCCAAACGACCTCCAGGGAAAGGCTTTCCGGAGGAGGAAACTGCCGAGCAAGGTGAGCAGTCACACGCCGCCGCTCCTGGCTCCCCCACATCTCCTTCCTTACCCTAGCCAGCCGCAGGGTTGACTCCTAACTGAGCAGGCAAGGAGAAAGCTCGCTCGCGCTGTTTCTCTCCACAAGTCGCCTTAACCACCCTGCCAACACCTACCTGGCACAGAATAGACCCAGAAGACTGGAGTGGCCGTGTCGCAGGACTGTAATTCCAGCACTCAGGAATCTGAGACTGGAGACTGGGCTGTGCAGCGTTCCAACAGTCCGCCTAGGGCTAAATAGCCAGATCCCTTAAATGGGCGGGCGGGAGGGGGGCTGTTTGTCACTCCCCTCCCTGGAGGAGATTCCAGCCTAAGCTTCCCTTGGCATACACCCACGCTCAGAGCACAGACTGCAGAAGAAAATGCTGAGCAAATGCTATCCTTCACCCAACCCGCACGAGCTTCCCGGGCGGGGGTCGGCGTCCCACGCCGCTAGGGTGCTAGCCGTTACTAGAACAAAGAACAAAAAATCCTGCACGTGTATTCCGCCGCAGCTCAACCAGTTTTAAGAATAAGCCGAGAAGGGATGCTGACTGAAAGCAGTAGCGGGCAAAGTGCCCGAGGGTTCAGACCATCCCTGAATCGGCTCTAAAATTCTTAGGACCAAACCCGTTTAACAGTTGACAGTCGGGAATTGTTTGGGGAGCTATAAAAAGTCGGAGGGCCAGCAAACTGAATAGAAAGTGTTAATAGTAAATATTGCAGAGAAAGCTGCCGCCACCCGCAGGGGGCGTGGAGGAAGACGGAAGCGCCTCTGCACCTCCTACCAGCAGCCCACACTTTCCTCAATAGGAAGTTGTGAAGGAAAAAGTGTCAGGAGCTTACACTCAAAATGCAGCGGCTGGGGCCAGTGAGACGGCTCATCAACAAATGTGCCTGCTGCCAAACACGCTGACCTGTTTGGACCCCCATGGTGTTCACGGAAAACCAATCTACCCCCTGACCCCAGGTGCTCCAAGACATGCCTCACACACACAAGATAAATAAAACATAATTTAAAAATTGGTTTTTGAGGAGCATCTACCAGGCACGATAGGAAAAACCTGTACTCCCAGCACTAGGGAAATGGAGGAGCAGCTACCAGGCATGATGAGAAAAACCTGTAATCCCAGCACTTGGAAAATGGAACTCCTCTTGGACCAGGAGTTCAAGGCCAGCATGGGCTATATGAGACTGTCTCGAAAACACAAAAGAAGCATCTATGTGCAGAAATAAACATTTCTGGAAGCTGGCCAACATATCTCTGTGTATACATGTGTGATGTATATATTTAGCTCACAATCTAGGATCTACTAGATCATTTAATACTCTCCAGGTAAAATATCTAGCCTCCCCTATTTCCTCCAACCAAAATAACTAAGGGAAGCTGAATAGTCCACCCATAGTCCCCCCTGCAGAGGAAACACACAGGCAGCCCTTGTTTCTGCTACCACATGCCGGTGCTGAATGCATCCACACCCCAGTAAGTTTGCTTGTTCATAACCAAACTTGTGGTTTGGGGTTTTGATTAGGAATGGCTCTGTAAGCAAAGCTGGATCCGGAAATCGGAAATGTGCAACAAGGACAGTGTTCCTTCTCACCTGAACACTGCAAAGTCAGAACAGTCTTGCAAAAGACACAGGCTCACCTTGGCAACCTTAGGAAAGGAGAGGCTTTACCTCCTAGGAACCTCCTTCCCTTCTTGCCTGGAGTTTTTACCTTAATGGAAGCAGAAATCTGAAATCGAGGTGTCTGTGATGCATGGTCAGGCTCCCCTCAAAAGCCCTAAGGGAGAAGCCTCTTCAAGCTTCTGTTGTTCACAGAGGTCTTGGGTGTGTATAACTCCAGTTCCCCCTACAGTACTGGTGTGACCTTCTTCCTAGGCAAACTCTACCACTGAGCTACATCCTCAGCCTTTTTCTTCTCTTACAATGACATTTAATACTGGCTTTAGGGCCCACACTAATCTAGAAAGAAGTTATCTAAAAATCCATCATTATTTAGGCCTGCATGATGGCACACACCTTTAATCCCAGCACTCAAGAAAACAAGGCAGGTGGGTCTCTTTGAGTTAAAGGCCAGCCAGGGCTACATAGTCAGACCTTGACTCAAAACTAAACAAACAAATAATACTGGTTGCTGTGGCTGAATAGGACAGAGAAATTACAGGGACACAGGAAAGAAGAGTGGCCGCCGGGGGTGGTGGTGGCGCACACCTTTAATCCCAGCACTCAGGAGGCAGAGCCAGGCGGATCTCTGTGAGTTCGAGGCCAGCCTGGGCTACCAAGTGAGTCCCAGGAAAGGCGCAAAGCTACACAGAGAAACCCTGTCTCGAAGAAAAAAAAAAAAAAAAAAAAGAAAGAAAGAAAGAAAGGAAGGAGAGTGGCCTATCATCCCTAAGTCTGATCGAAGTTTCTAGAACTCCAGAACAATTAACATTCTATTTTGTCTTTTTCTTTCTCTCTCTCTCTCTCTCTCTCTCTCTCCCTCCCTCCCTCCCAACCTCCCTCCCTCCCTTTCTTCCTTATTTAGACAGGGTTTCACTATGAAGTCCTAGATGACCTGGAATTGCCCTGTAGAGTAGGCTGTCCTTGAACCCACAGAAATCCACCTGCCTCTGCTTCCGGAGTGCTGGAATTAATGATATAGGTCATCACTGATTCTCATCCTGTGTCTCAACCCCTTTGGCGGTTGAACCCTTTTCACTGGGGTTGCCTAAAACCATAGGAAAACACAGATATTTACATTATGATTCACAACAGTAGCAAAATTACAGTTATGAAGTAGCAATGAAAATAATTTCATGGTTGGGGGTTATCATATCGTGAGGAACTGTATTCAAGGGTCGCAGCATTGGAAGGTTGAGAACCACTGGCATAGGCCAGCACACCCAGCCCACAATTAACACTTTTTCTTTGGGTTTTAAGACAAGGTCCATACTTCTGAATAAAACCATGCACATTTTTTTAAACATAAAATTCAGTTAATAGTAAATGCTCAGTACGAAAGTTGTCCAGATGCCTGTTTTTCACCTATTATCTGGTGTGTGTGTGTGTGTGTGTTGTGTGTGTGACTGAGTATACGTGAGTATCCCAGGCTGCCCTCAAACTCACTCCATAGCTAGGGATGGCCTTCCATTTCAGAGTCTCCTGCTCCTACCTCCTGAGTGCTGGGATAACACGTATACACCATCTTGTCTGGTTCACTTGGGGCTGAGTAGCCAAACCAGGGCTTCATGCATCCTACACTAGCATTCTACCTACTAAGCTACATTCTCCAGCCCCTTGGCATATACTTTAACAGCATCCTTTTTCACTCTCAAAATGTTTGTGTTTTGGTGATAAATCAATACTCCTTTTATGCTTCCATAATTTCTAACATCCTTCGCAATCCTAAAATATTAGATTATCTAACACAACCAACCATGAAGCCTAATCCATTCATTACTGTTCTACCCTTAACCAGTGCATGGGGATTTGGAGAATTTTGTCAACACCTGAGGCTGAATGAAATGGTCTAGGAGATTTAGAGAAAGGCATCTCTTTGGCCTCATGTTTTACAGGAATCTGTCTGGTGAGGTTCTGGGCTAATGAGACTGCAGGGTGGGGGTGGGGCAGTTGTGTATTCAGCTCAGCTCTGCAGTCTGAGCTTAACACAGATCAGGGAATTCCAGAGAGGCTCTCCTTACAGATGCACCGCTTTGGGTTAGATGCTGACAACAAAATCTCCACGTTGAGGGTTTGGTTCCCTAAACCCCAGTGACAGCCGGTGGTCTAGAAAAAGATTCTCCCACCATGTTTGAGTTTCAACCTCAACTATCATCAGTTTGGTCTTCTGCAGAGGAGTAGAAGGAATCGTTCCACTTGGGGAGCTGTGGTCAGTATGCAAATAAGGAAACTTAAGAGAGAAACCTATTCTAGCAACTGCTGGTTTCCAAGTCCTTTCAACTTAAAACAAGAAGGGTAGGCAAGCCTGCAGTCCCAGCCCTTGGGAGATTCCTGTTTGAAGTCAGGCTGGGCTACACAGCCAATACTAGTCAAGCCAAGGCTATAGATATCAATACATCTATAGATAGATAGATAGATAGATAGATAGATAGATAGATAGATAGATAGAGATATAAATACATATCAAGTCCTGTATAGGAAGAGGGGAGGTGGGGGAGAGGGAGGGAGGCAGGCAGCAGGGAGTATAGCTTACCAGTAGAGCACATATACAAGGTCCCGGGTTCAAATAAAACAGCATACTAACACTTACTTGTTTGTTTGTTTGTTTGTTACAGTACTAGCAATCAAACCCAGGGCCTTGCACACACTAGGCCAATGCTCTATCATGTGTTACATCCCTAAGATGAGAGAAGAGAGTCACTTTTTAGCCCCCCCTCTCTCTCTCCCTCCCTCCCTCCCTCCCTCCCTCCCTCCTCCCTCAAGTGGTCTTTTTTATTTGTTTTGAGGTTTGTTTGTTTTCTTGTGTTTTCAGACAGACTTCTCCACATTCCACAGTCGGCGTTAACTTGAACACATTCCAACCAGACCTTTCTTGTCTCCCTCTGCTTTGTGCCGGTGCAGGTTTCATGGTTTCCGCCACCAGAAACCAGGTGGAAGCCTATGATCCGTAATGATGCTGGCCGTTATGGGCAAGGAAGCTTCTTTTGCAGTGTTCTGGGTGACTGCGGACTCGTTGGGAATGAGAGATGTTGAAGGCTTCTGTGACAATCCCCCAAGTCCAGACAGGAAGCCTTCGAAGAGAGTTCTTAAAAACTGTGATAAAGATGCTGAAGTGTAGCTCTTCACAGCTGATGACTGGTGGGACGGGGGAGGTTGGGGGGACCACACTCAGCTATCTTTAAGGCCTGGCCACCAAGAGTTTGACCATGCTCCAATGAGTACATATCCAACACAAACTGGACTTGGTGTGGGTTTTTTTTCCCTTGGTGGTGGGGGTGGGGTGGTACAAGGATGGGAGGGTGGGGCCTGGGAGGAACGGGAAGTGAGTGTGATGGGGTGCATTATATGAAATTCCGCAGCCAGGCGGTGGTGTTGCACGCCTTTAATCCCAGCCTGGGTTACCAAATGAGTTCCAGGAAAGGTGCAAAGCTACACAGAGAAACCCTGTCTCAAAAAACCATAAAAAAAAGAAAAAAGAAAAGAAAGAAAAAGAAAAAAGAAATTCCCAAATAATCAATAAAAATATTATGTTGGAAAAAAAAAAGAGAGAGATACTGGGAAGGCTGGAAGATGGCTGTGATTTGGTAAATTGAAGGCCAAGTATACACAGCACAAGTACCATGCCAGCCAGGGGCAGCCAAGGCTACATGAGACTCCATAGAAAGAGCAAATGCCAAAGCTGGGTGGTGGTGGTGGTGGTGGTGGTGGTGGTGGTGGTGGTGGTGGTGCACACCTTTAATCCCAGCACTGGGGAGGCAGAGGCAGGCAAATCTCTGAGTTCCAGGACAGCCTGGGCTACAACAAAAACCCTGTCTCAAAAAAAAAAAGAAAAGAAAAAGAAAAGAAAAGAAAAGAAAAGAAAAGAAAAGAAAAGAAAAGAAAAAAACAGAAAACACCAATGGATTCTGCTTCTCTATACCCACCTCCACTGCCCACATCTGTCATTCTGGGCTAAGCCAGGGAATACAATAGTAGGAGGCACTGTGGTGGTATTGTGTTCCCCAAAATATTGTGTACTCTAATAAATTTATCTGGGGTCAGAGAACAGACAGCCACTAGATACAAAGGCTAGAAAATGGTGGCACTCACACCTTTAATCCTAGCATTTCAGAGACAGAAATCCCTCTGGATCTCTGTGAGTTCAAGGCCACATTGGAAATAGCCAAGCATGGTGACACACGCCTTTAATCCCAGAAAGCAAGCCTTTAATCCCAGGGAGTGGTGGTAGAAAGCAAAAAGATATATAAGGCGTGAGGACCAGAAACTAGAAGATTTTGGCTGGTTAAGCATTCAGGCTTTTGAGCAGTAATTCAGCTGAGACCCATTCCGGATGAAGACTCAGAAGCTTCCAGTCTGAGGAGACAAGACCAGATGAGGATCCGGTGAGGTGAGATAGCTGTGGCTTGTTCTGTCTCTCTGATCTACCAGCATGGACCCCAATAACTTGCCTCGGGTTTGATTTTTTTTAATAAGAACTTTTAAGATTCCTGCTACAAGGCACAAATGTAGAGATCTGCTGCCAGGAGTAATGAATGCACAGGCTATGAGGAAGGAAAGCTGGAACTCTGACCCACCAGCAGTTCAGTCAGAATTTCTTCTCTGGAAAGGCCTCAGCTCTGACTGTAGAGTTTTTGGACCAATTGCCTCAGACTGCCTGGACAGTCCTAGGGCAGTCTTTGATTTACAGCCAAAACCTTACAGTCGGTTATACAGACAAAACAACTTTATAGTGACATCTGGGATTAGCGTCTGAATCAGTAACTAGGGACTGTAGCTGGCCTGCCAGACACATGAAAAACATCAATTATATGTGAGAGAGAATGAGGGTGAACACAAGGTTATAAACATAATAGTTTTGACATTGTAGACCCCCACCCACTGAGAAAGGATGGGTGGTCTTCCGGGAATCCCTATGAGATGTACCGAGACTTTGATATCTTCTTTGTCAAAGTTGAGCCAGAGTTTGGAGGTATTGCTTTGACCTGTCTTTTCTCAGTGAGGTTTGTTCCAAATGGTATGCACTGATGGGCTAATAAAGTTGCTTGCTTTTCTCTTGTTAATATGTCTCCTTTTTGCCTGGCAGTAGTGGCACATGCCTTTAATTCCAGCACTCAGGAGGCAGAGGTGGGCGGATATCTGAGTTCAAGGCCAGCCTGGTCTACAGAGTGAGTTCCAGGACAGCCAGGACTGTTACACAGAGAAAACCTGTCTCAAAAGAATAACAAAGACAAAATGTGTGTCTGAGTCTTTCAAATGCTGAAATTATAAGTGTGAGCTACTATGTCTGGCCATGTGTTGGGAATTTAATCCCCAATGTGAAGTGTGACATGTAAGAAGTGATGCCATAATGAAGATTCTGCCCCCATAGAAAGATTAGTCTCATTATTGCAGGAGTTCTTGATTAAAAAATTTGAGTTTGGGCTGGAGAGATGGCTCAGGGGTTAAGAGCACTGGCTGGTCTTCCAGAGGTCCTGAGTTCAAGTCCCAGCAAACACATGGTGGCTCACAACTGCTGTGGGATGGTCTGTATGTCAAATTACTCTGATTGGTCAATAAATAAAACACTGATTGGCCAGTGGCTAGGCAGGAAGTATAGG
>NC_051071.1:85287927-85335927 GCF_004664715.2 Peromyscus leucopus
CAGTGATGATTATAAAGATGGCTCTGGCCCTTCACAGGGGATTAACTCTAAAGTAAATAGACTCAAAGTCGTTTTCATCTAAGAGAGATGTTCCCGCAGCCAGATTAAGTTGGTGTTGACAGAGAGGAAAAGAAGTCACTTGATCTGAGCGTATATTATTGATGGACCTAGATGTGATTATTAAGAGAGAGAGAAGAATCAAAAACGGCATCTTGATTTCTGGTTTTGTTAATAGTGCAGTTGGTTGACGTCCTGCAGCTTGAATGTAGAGTGACTGGCCTTGCTAGCACATCTGAGCACAACTCCTCTCTGTAGTTCTCCTATATGGTTCTAAACAAAGCATCCTTCTGTCTCCCCTGAGAACCCTCCCAAGCCTCACACCTCCAACTATACACACACACACCACAATACACACCATACATCACACATACACACTACATACACATACCATACACACACACCACACAATACACACCATACACCACACATACACACTACATATGCACACCACACACACCACACACCACACACCACACACAACACATACACCACACACACCATGCATACCCCAAACACCACACACACACACACACACACACACACACACACACACCACACAATATACACCATACACCACACATACACACTACATATGCACACCACACACCACACACACCATGCATACCCCACACACCACACACAACACATACACCACACACACACATAACACACACACACACACACACACACACACACACACCACAAATTAATCCTTTCTAACTCCCTTTCTGAGAATCTCCTCCGATGATTTATGTCAGGATATTAGCTCTGTGAAGACCAGAGGCTGATCTCTCTAGCTCCCTTGTTTTATAAAACAGAAAAACCTAAGAGATAAATGGATCTGTTCAATGTCACATAGCTATCACACACACACACACACACACACACACACACACACACACACACACACACAAATCTAGGAAGAGAGTGCCTATCTCTTGAGTCCCAAACAAATTCTCTTTTGCTTAGTTCAAGCTGGCTTCTAGATTCTCTTGGCTCCTTCATCTCTCTCTTCCCCACGTAACTTCATGATGAAGTGGTTGGTCCTCCCCTGTCTCCTGCACCTCCTTTGCCTCTCTAGAGAAGGTCAAAGACTGTGTCATCATTTGGCATGACACACAGTGCTGACTGTATTACCTAGGCGATTCAATACACTTAGGGGATGCTGATTGATTATGCTGTAGTCCCACATTTGCATACCGAATCTCTCATATGTTTAAGACTGCAATCTCAATCTACATAGCAGTCAGGTACTTCTGGTTCTGGTCTGCTATAATGCAAGAGCAAACTCTTGCTCATTTTATATCTTTATTATTATCAATGCTCTTACTATATCTGCTCAATCCATCATAAAGGAAATTGCAGTGTCTGTTTTCTTTGATTTTTCTCCCCGTCTACGTACAAACTGAGCTAGACTAAGATTTGAGATCCTGTCTATTTGTTTCTAAATCCTAGACATCTCATTAGTGATCGATGACCTAATCCTTTTAATATGCCTTCCAAGAAGGCTTCCTCATTACACTCTCCCTCAGGAACAAGAGGGAACAGAGGTGTGGAGGAGAGAGGAGGCGTCTACTAAAGTCTCTGAAAATCTGCTTGGGGTTTCACAAGTGAGTCTCAGCCATGCTGAAATAGCAGAGTGAACGCAATGCGAACTTGTGCTGCGGTCACTATTCACTCTCCCGGATGTAAGGATTGCATGCCTTTCATCTGCTCCCCCGGACTGGTGCTGCCTTACTGTTCCCCCTAGACACAGGTGAGCAGCTGAGCATGCCCCTCCCCGGGCTTCCAAGAGAACCACGAGGGAGGACCACTGCTCATATTGCCTTATTTCCGTTCCACCTGTCATTCTCCTCCTGGATTATCTGCCTCTGAACAAGGCCTTATGTCAATCTCTACCTGCTGTCGCCATTCCGTATTTCCTGGATCTCCCAGACTTTTAATATCCCACAGAAAATAACAAGCCAGACACACCTTACCCCATATTTTAATAATTAACATTTTAGCATAGCGAGTACACTAATAACTAGGTCCTTAAGGTTGACCAGGGAAGGGGTTAAGAGGTCCATGTCAAAGGTCAGGGTAACATGAACCAAGCTTAGACCTGCTTCTGCGTTAGAACATCAGGATAAAAAGTTTAATCTCTCCAAGCCTGTTTCCTTCTCCACTATTTAAGGACGAAAAGCGTCTCCACGTCCACTTGTTGGAATTAAAGGGCTTAACGCGGATGAACCTCTTAGGGTGGAGTCTGGCCGAGCGCAGACCACTCGATAATCACCAGGGGCTCCCGGCATTACTGGCGTCTTTGTCAGAAAGCATCAGCATGTTTCTAGAAGTTAAAATGGCGAGGACAAGAGTTCCTTTAGTGTCTCTCTAATTTAGACACACAGACAAAAGAAACTCTGGGAAACCATTGGAAGCTGATGTGCCCCCATGGGTGGCATGACCAAAGGCCAGTGGAGCGGCAATCCCCTAACTTCGGGGTATAATAAGTCCAGGAGCATCACTCGGAAACTTTATCTTCCCAACAAAAGTAAGCAGGGGCTCCTGTGAAAAGAGTTGGGGTCTGGTCACTAGGCAGTGTTTTGAACAGCAAATACAGATGACAGTCATATTTATGGTCAATTTACCAGAATCAGGTATCAGGTGACCTCTGACACCAGCCACCGCTTACTAAAGAGCTAATTAGCTGTAAAAATGAGGTGACAAGTCAATTGTATCCCCACAAAGGACGAATTTGTCATGTGGGAATCTGCTGGTAGTTACAGCTTCTGGGTGGCTTCTTGGCCTACAAAGGAAGCTAAGTTAGAGGGAGAAGGAGGGGGAGGCCCCAAGCCCTAAGGAGACCCAGGAGCCGTTTACTTCCCAGGCGCAGGTGACTCTGCACACAGCCACTCCTGGCCCAGAAAGCGCACACACACACACACACACACACACACACACACGCACGCACGCACGCACGCACGCACGCACGCACGCACGCACCTCTCCATACACACACCCCACCCCCACAGACACACACACACCCTGTCCCCACCCCTGGGCTTTAGCATCAGCTGTTGAGAAGCAGGAGAGGCAATAGAAAGCCCAGCTTTGCCAGGGTACCAATGAGAACGGTAGCTAGCCTGTGTTCCCCCAGCAGAACAGTTTTTTGTTTGCTACAATGCATTGTTAGGTCTTAAACAGTGTGCGCACTGAAACTGCAGAGAACCTAAGGAAAAGAGGGAGAAACCTCTATATTTTCTACTCCTAATAGTTGATAAGACAATGTGGTGGAGTTCTTTTTTCTGTTAGTGAGGAAAGCTGAAGTCAGGTGGGATGTACAATTCAATGCCTTTATTGATGTCACGTGTTACCCCTAAAAGCATGTCTTTGTGTTGTTAACCAATTCCCAACATTTATAGAATTGTCCTTTCCAAGTTCTCTGACTCTCAGAGATCACCCTTTTGATTTGATGACAAAAGATCATTGTCTTGATACATTGTGAAAGATGTTAAAATTTCCTCACCTGTGCTAGCTAGGAATGCCCAAGGTTACCTGCCATTCCAAAAACTGTCCAGTGTGCCGTTTGTTACCATATCCATGCCTGAACTATGAACGAGCTGCTAAGCATGGGTCTCTATTGTGACAGAGACCCATTCAAAGACAGTGGGGTCCTACTTTCCATAGAAACTACATCACCTTCACCAACCAGGGAAAGAGGTAAGGAATCCTGGCTAGGTAGAGAAGTCAAGTTTCCTACTCCACTGTAGCAATGGAGAAAAAAGTTCTCCTCTTAGGTCCCTGAAGTCAGCTAAAATCAGGCTACAACACCGCACCAAATCGTAATGAACTCTTAAGGTTAGCATGGTATGGAAAGAATGCCTTACTACCTACCAGGTGAGATTCCTGTGTTCCTAGGAGTCTTCATATACAAGGAGCATACCTTACAAGACATCTGAGTCTCAGAAGTCCCATCTCTCCTGGCTTCAGAGGAAAGGTAATGCCATGTTTTCCTGCCCACACTCTAAGACATTCCAGTCTCTTCCTCAGAATGATTTAGGTAGAAACCGAAGGGGAAAAAAATGCCACTCTCAATCAGAGGATGGGGCAGGTCTGTAGTGATTCAAACAAGGTCATGAAAAATTGGTCGTGTATTTCCTGAAGTCATGATTAAGTGTATTAAGTAACAGCGTATGAAAACCAAGTTAAATAGTTCACTTTTTTCCAGCAGGAAGCCATCCATCCAGAACCAGCTTTCAATCTAGTCACACCTTCTCCAGGAACCAAATGTTTAAAAAATTTAAAGCATTGTCCATCTGAAATTTCTATTAACATAGAAAGTATTTCTGTTTGTTTACATACTCACTAGCTGTTATAGAACCACACACACACACACACACACACACACACACACACACACACAACCACCACCACCACCTCCTCCTCCACCTCCACCTCCACCTCCACCTCCACCTCCACCTTCACCTCCACCACCACCACCACCTCCACCTCCACCTCCACTCCACCTCCACCTCCACCTCCACCACCACCACCACCTCCTCCTCCACCACCACCACCACCACCTTGTAACAAATTTAATCCGTCCAATTTAATAACTAATGAGTTACTTTCCACCCCCCCCCCATGTCCCTTAAAGTGTCTTTTTCTCCTCTTCTCGTGGGCTTTTTTCTGTTTCCTTTGTCTCTACCCACATTTACTCCCAACTAGACATACACATTTAACACTTAGACGCTAAGAACAACATACGAAAGAAAACACATTTTTATTTTTCTGAACCTGGATTACCTCACTTATGCAGTATCTTCCAGATCCATCTGTTTTTCTACAAATTTTACTTCATTTTTTATTTATTGCTGAATAAAATTTCATTGTGTACTTGTGCCACATTTTCATCGTTCGCCTGTTGGTGGACATCTAGGCTGATTTCATTTCCTAGCTATTGTGAAGAAAGCAGAAATCCAAGTGTCTCTCCAGTGGGGTGGAGTCCTTTGGATATGTTCCCAGGAATGGAACACCTGAGTCATAGGAAAGTCCTACTTTTAGGTTTTTGAGAAATGATCACACTAATGAGCATATTCTGCTCTACCAACAGCGGATAAGCCTCATGTGTGCCCCAATTCTCAAGAGCAATTGTAATTTGTTGTCTTATGGTGGCCATTCTGAGAGTTGGGAGAGTTGGGATCTCAAAGTAGTTCTAATTTACATTTTTAGATGGCTAGGGATATTGAATACTTTTAAAATGCTTATTGTAAACATTCTTTTGATAATTATCTGTTTGGTTCATTGGCCCACATGTTTATTAGCAGGTTTGTTTTTGAGTGTTTAGTTTTGAAGACAGCCAGATGATAGATAGATAGATAGATAGATAGATAGATAGATAGATAGATAGATAGATAGATAGATAGATGACATTATATGATAGCCAGACAGACAGATGATAGCGTGAGGAACCCCTTGTCTGAAGTATAACTGGTGAAGACTTTTGTTTTGTATTCTGTACACTGCCTGCTTACTCCGTTGATAGTTTCTTTTGCTGCACAGAAGCGTTTTAATTTCACGCAATTGAATTTGTCAATTATTGGGATTATTTCCTATGCCTTTGGAGTTCTATTAAAAAATTTCTTGCCTAGACCTATATCCTGAAGTGTTTTTCTTTAGCAGTTTTGGTGTTTCTGGTTTTGCATTTAGATGTTTGATCCAGCTGGTTTGATAGGAAAAAGACACAGCACTAATTTCATTCTTCTGCGGGTGGATAGCCACCAGTACCAGCACTGTTGACTGACAAGACTCTTTTTTTTCCCCAGGATATGTTCTTGATATTACTGTCAATAATTAAATGGTCACAGTTGCATGAGTTTACCCCTGGATCTTCTATGGTGTCCCGTTGCTCTATCCACATGTCTGGTTTTGTTCCAGCACTATGCTGATTTTGTCACGATGGTTTTGTAGTGTAGTTTGAGGTGAGCTAATGTGGTGCTTCCGGCTGTATTCTTTCTCCTGAGAATTGCATTGGCTGTCTGTGGTCTTAAGAATTTCCAAACAGATTTTAGCATTTGTTCTGAATCTATGAAGACTATCGTTGGAGGTTTTATGAAGATTACACTGATACTGGCAATTGCTTTGGGTCATACCACCATCTACAAAACATTCATCCTGCCAGTGACCATTTCAACACAAGTCTAGGTTTATCTGAGCAGGGGTCTCTAACAGAGCAGATGGTAATAGTTATAAGCTGCAATCATGCAAACCATACTGCTGAGGTATTGTGCCCACAAACACGTCTTTGTATAAATCTCTAATTAGGCCTTGTCCTTGCCACAGTCTCATTCTGTTGAGGGATGGAAACAGTACACGATTCTGATCGATGAAGCTTCATAGAACAGAAGTCCTTGCTCAGTCAAAAGGCTATCATTACTTACAGCTCAGACCCTAGTTCAGGCTTGAAAGTCCTGGGAGGCTTGTAGCAGCTGTTTCTCTATGCTTCTCTGGAATCATAAGAACACACTCCTGGGTTAAATGCCACAGGTTGCTATCTGAAGACTCAGCCTAGACAAACCAATAGTCCACAGACATAGGAGACGGAAATTAAAATGATTACCTGAAATTTCAAAAGTTGGGCATATATGCAACTTCTAAAAAAATAAAAATAAAGTCAACTCATACAACACAGGAGATTTTTTTAATACTCACTAAAAACAATGCTTTTATGCTAATACTATTTTAACTCTATTTAAAATAATTCCTTGCACAGTTCAAAACTGGCAGAAAAGTAAACATTTCACACATTACACGGTCCATTAGAATTTTAGTCACCACTGAAATAAGAGCAAACAGTGATTCCAGAGACTTAGGCAATTTAGAAAGGAAAATAAAAATACACTTGAACCTCAATAAAAAGAATCTCACAATCAGTTTTTCAAAGCTACCCACAGTAGTTGAAAACATCATAGCACAGTTCTGTTTTAGGGCACATTGTTGGTATTGTTATTGGATCTCCCCAAGAGGTCACTGTGGCTTGTCGCCAAGAGCCATTCACAGGGCACTGATTACCCCAGAATGCCAGCGGACCTCACTTAAGCAACCATGATATAAGCAAAGCAAGTAACAAAGTAGACATCAGTAGCCATTACTTCTATAGCCAGAAAAGAATTCACTTCACATAACTAAGCCCTGCGGTTCTCTTTAAATAGCAAGTAGCCAACGCGCCTGAGTGTTTATTTACTGTCCTCTCTGCCCCCTCATTCACAGGCAGGAAACGGAAGGAGCTGACTAAAGATTCGCTAAAACTGAAGTTGAAGCAGTGCTGAGACTATAATTATGAAAAAGTAATTACATTAAATTGACTCACTGTTTTGGAAATATGCCAAATGCTTAAAAATGAATAATACCGTGTACCTTCTCCATCAATACTTGTTAGCCAAGATGACAAAAAATTTAACTGAAGCTGTTACCACCACTAAAAAATCTCGATATAATGAATTCTCCACCAGAACTAAACTTACTTCTACTCAACCGATTCCTTCGACAGCCTCATTTTTAAAAAGAGCAAATGATTTGCTACTAGATAACCAGACCTCTGAGTCATTTCTCATATTACTTATTTTTTTCATTTATTTTAAAAAGTCAATAATATGGCTATTATAGAAAATTTAAATAATGGCATAAAATACAAACTAAAAACTATGCATAATATTGGCAGCCCCACCACAGAGACTATAGACATTCCAGTGCTTTGTGTGTTTTTATCACAAAATTGAGAGTCCTGTTGTGGATATTGTTTTGCAGTTTGCTTTTCTTTTTACATAATAACTTACTCTAAGCTTTTTCATGGCATCAAATACTATTGTATCATGTGAGTCTTAAAACTATGTTTTAGAACATGAGCACATAATTATTGAAATAGACACTTATTGTAAGGCCTATGGGCTGTTTTCAATACTTTATTGTTAGAAATTCTGTGCTTAAGACACATAAATTATCATGGGCATTTGTATTTCTTTGGAATACATTCTTAGGAGTTAAGATGCCAGTGTAAGCGGGGAAGAAAGGACTAGATTGCCCGGTGAAGACCGCCTCCTCCACCACCCACATGCCATCAGTTCCGGTTATATGCTTCCCTGCCCTCGCCAACCGGTTAGGATTAGTTTTGAAACACTTCCTAACTAAGCAATTAGGTCACTTTCTGTCTTTCTTTTATTCAACCAACTGAAACCTGACTGTGTCTCCTTTATTTGTCTTTTGAATATCCTGCTTTTAGTTACCCAGTACTGGTTTATCTGATGTGTTGTATGTACACAAAGGTAGGATCTTGTTTCATGTGTCATGGTTTTCTTTTGCTTAGTTTTCTTCATTTTCCTTCTGCATAATATGTGATGGATTTTTCTGATATAAAAGCGTGAGAGATTGCTTTATGATAAAATTGCTAAAAAATAAAACAAAGTGAGGCTGGAACTTATTACTTTAAGAACATTTACCAGTAGCTTTCATTCTGGCCCAAAAAATGTTTGAGGAGTTTTGTCAAGGAAGTTAAATTGTTCTTGATTAGTTGTAGAAATTTTAGGAATGTATAATTAACCACTGTGAAGGTCCTTCCTACGCTCCAAAAGTATGAAAATATAAATGTTAGTAATGTATGTCTCCTGATACAATTAGGCATCTTAGAAGTTATTCTGCAGAATTAACTTACTTTATATATTTTATTAACCCTTGGAGAATTTCTTACATCATACATTGTACTTTGATCATTTTGCCCCTCCCAAGTCCTCTCAGATACATCCTCTATTCCATAACCACCCAACTTTGTGTTCTCATTATTTTTTTAATTGACTCTGTCCAATTAGTGCTAGCTATATAATCTTGGGTGTGTAGAACATCCTTTGGAGTTTATTCCACCTACCAGGACCCATACCCTTAAAGAAAACTAGCTCTCCCTCTCTTGAAAGCTGTCAATTACCAAGAGTTCCTCAGCTAGCAGTGGGATTTCTTGTCTATCCCCTTACCCTCACCTCTGCTCTATGCTGGGATTTGCCTGGCTTGAGCTGGACCATCTTGTGGAGTGAGTCTCAAATTCAATCAGAAAGTGGTTGGTTATGTCTGTGACATTCATGCCACTTTTCAATGGAGGGCATATTTTCCCAGAGTGTCATTATTATAGCACACAGTGTTCACATTTGGATAACATTAGTGATGGCTTTTCTCCTCTAGTAGCATTCTCGCACCTTCCAGTACTATGAACCCTAGTAAGGATGAAACTCCCGAGTCAAATCTATCTTGACTCCTCTAAGTTTTATGATTCAGCTATGTGGTATCTTGGGAGTAAAGGATAGAGGAAGGAATATAGGGATGAATAACTCATGTACAGACCTTCTAAAAGAGTCATATGAAAAACTGCTACTGCAGATTTTTTCTATAATATAAACATATCACACACATACATAGATCTGTGTGTATAAATATGTATATATTTATATGCTTAAATGGAGTTACCCCATAACTTGGCAGCAATGCCCCTACCAGACACCATAGGGTAACAACAACAGAAAAGCCCAGTGCTAGGAATGGATTACGGTATTTGGAGCTGTTGGCCAGTAAGGGTCGACAGGCTGCAAAATATTATAGGGTTCTGCTATTGTTCTTGGTCACCCTCTAGAACTTGACAGTAAGACCTTATTGCTAAACATGTCAAAATTAACTTATTTACTGTTGGCTTAGAGAAAAATAAAAATTTCAGTGAGTTTTCCCTGCTGAAAATATGAATTCAGAAAAAGTGATTGGGCACTAGGAAAAGCTATACATGACTTTCAGCACACCTACTCATCCCCAGCAAGGCTGGCCAGAGTGCAGAGTTTTCTGAACATTGTCTGTATCAGCAGTTCTCAACCTCCCTAAATGCTACAACCCTTTAATACAGTCCCTTGTGTTGTGGTGACCTCAATCATAAAACTACTGTAATTTTGCTATTGTTATGAATGATAATGTAAATATTTTTGGAGAGAGAGGTTTGCCAAAAGGACCCTGATCTACAGGTTAAGAACCACAGGTCTGTAAGTAGCTGAACAGCAAGTCAGCCCAAGAGAAATCTTTGCACCACTGGACAACACAAATATTACCTTGTGTTTTCTCCAACTCTTCCAGAAACATCCATGTTATTTTTATGATATAACTCTTCCCTGCCATCCTGCATTTTTCTAAGCAATTCACAAAAAAGACATAGCAAGTTGTATATGCTAAATAAATGTGGCTGATGTTTAGGTTTAAAAGACAGAATCAATAAAGTAAAAAATAGCCCCACCATCTAAAAGCAAACAAAACCCAAGTAAAGCACATTTTGTTAGAAGCCATTAGAAGCAAAAGGAAGCCATAAAAATGGTGACTGAAGTTGTAATAATACTTCATTTGCATATATTAGAAGGCCCCAACAAAAATAAAGATAAGATCTCTCTGTTTAAAATTCCCTTTGCTCTGCTATTTCACAGGCTGGAGTTTTCTCCTTGGAAGGTTGCAGGGATAGTGTTTCCCCAGACTTCAAATGGGAGTTCCCCTGATGGCCTCGTGAACTAAAAAGGAGTGGGAACAAAGGAGGACTTCAACTTCACCGGCTTCTACAAGTGTTTGTCTCTTCCTTATCATTCTTTATAGTCATGCTAATCGCAAACAACGTTAAAAATCAGAAGTAGAAAAGCAAGGGTGTAATTAATATCCTGTAAAAATATTTTATGGCAGATATGATTATGAAATAACACTCCCTGGTAATCATTTTATAGACATATCTTACAATTTATGTTATTGTTAATGTGCTGCCTTAAAAACATACAAGTCATTCTTGAGATTGCCTTTTATCCACTTTAATCCTATGCCTACGTATCATCAAAAACTCTTTTCATTTTGTATAAAGTCCCTTTTGAAACAGAAAGGGGCAGTAAAGAGATGAACGTTGAGATGCAATTGTTGGTCTTAGTTGGAAATGGTCAACTAAGTGAAATGGGAAATCAGAATCATCATAGAGATCATTCAGAGTCGGGAAAGTCACTCATAGGCTCAGACATGGCCGAGGTTTCCGCATTCTCGTGGGTGGCTGCAGCCCCGATTGCTTCTCCAGTGTGACTGCTAATAGGAAAACTGAACAGGTTGGCCTGTGTCTCAGGAAGTGGAAGCCTGACTTGGTAGCTTCTGCAATGAGAGAAAAAGTGAGGAGTTTTCTCCAAATGCCAGCATATTCTTCAGACAGGGCAAACAGAAGGTGGACACACTTGTCTATACTAGCTAAACCTTGTTTCTCAGGTGTGTAAGGTTTTTACAGTGAGTGAACATGTGCTTTTCTCCTGCTGTGAGACTCTCAGATGATTTTCTACACAGAGTCCAAGTTCCTGGAGTTTTTCACATTGCAGCTCACAGTTGCCAGGCTGCAGTAGCAAAGCCGACCAAGCAAAGCCTCCTGAATAGAAGCTCTGAGACCCACCACAGACCCTGGCAACACTAATGAACCAGGAGACAGATTCTGCTAGGCCCCAGTGGGCAACAAGGGAGAGGAAACATAAAATCCCACAGTGATGAGACTAGGCTATGGCCCTAAAGAATCAACTTCTCTTAGCAGGTGCTGTATGTCCCAACATCTGCTGGCCATATAAAACAATGTGGCTGGTGGGTGGTGGGAAGATGTAGAAATACTGTTAATATCAAAGGTTAGATGATAGATAGATAGATAGATAGATAGATAGATAGATAGATAGATGATAGAGTATATATGTATATATGTGTGAATATATGTTGATATATTAAACAAACTTAGTTGTACTTTTTAGGTAAATGTAGAGTCAAAATAAAAAAGTCTTTTCCTGTATTTACTCTTAACATAACACCTAGAAACAGTACAGTATAATGTTCTAAACAAAAGTCTCTCTTCACTCAGTATTCCCTTTGAAATCAACGGGAATTGTCAGTCTGAAGATTCAGCACAGAAGTGAACTGCTCCTACTGATCCAGCCAGTCCTCGAAGGACAGCAATGGCAGAAGCCCACGATTAGTTAGTTGTTCATAAAAACGTCACTGCAGCAGCTGAGGACCAGGCCTCAAGGTCAGTAGGACCTGGGTTCATATCCCCATCTGGGTTCTTACCAGGCTCATTAACTTCCCTGAAATTCAGTTTTCCCTCCTTTATAAAATGGGAATAAAATCACCTCCCTCAACAACTGTGATCAAAAGAAGAAATTAATTACAAGAAATTAATATTAAAAATAAAATAACAGTAAGGTACATAAAACAGCATCCAAAACAAAACAGACCTCCAATTATTTGACAAATTATGACTGTTATTTCTACCACTACTATTGATCATTTATGCCCAAGTTAATCCAAAAACAGATTCAAAGTGACTGATAAAGATAAACAAAACGTGAAAAGTAACACAAATAAACAGTTGATGAGACAGGAAAAATATTTTAACTTGGTAGATCCATCAGATTAAAATTTGTGTTTCTCCCTCATGAAATACTCATCAAATACAGAGCAGCTAAAAGCCAGGGCAGCTTAGCAACAGTGCAGGGGCTCTTGGGAAGACTAAAGCTTCGTTTTTATTTCACCTCAGGTCACAGACTCTTGCCCATGCTCCCATGAAAATACCAGTTATCAGGGAAAAGGTTACTATAAACTTTAGTGTCTGGGGCCCAAGTGCCAAGAAGGAAAATAATACGACCTCAGTTGACTGTGTCATAAGAGATCTATCCAAACTCCCCATCCACTTTGGATTACAGCCTTTCTGCCCCACCCCTCTACTGATCCTCGTGTTTAGCAGAACATATAATGCCACCCTGTCATTTAGAGAGAAGTCAAAACATAAGATCCCATCATAAATATCATTTTAGAAAAATTATGCCACACCACCTTCCATGTTAGATCACCAGGGAAGGGAGACATTTTGATATGTAAATTCACTCAAGTCTACTTTTGAATATTAATTATGTATCACACTACCTCTCACATAATTATTTTTGCCATAAATTTGGAGTCATACCTAGGAAACTATAGGATTAGAATTTTAAAGATGTGTTGGAGATAGGAATCCAACCAATGACTATAAACACTCTTGGCCTTCATTCATTCAGACAAAGAATTGGGATATCATTCCAGACATGGAAAGAAAAAAGTCCAGTTAAATGTAGGTGATTCCCTGAAGTCCTTTGTTGGACAGTCTCCTGGACCACTATTAAACCTCAGTGAGAAACAGTTGAACTCTGTAACCAAATAGAAACAGCTTATGGACATGAGGAACAAAGAGCAGGGCCAAACATGGGGACCAATGATGACATTTGCCCTTCCTGCCATCTTCCGAACACCTAGACAGCACATCGCCACACTTCAAACCATGCAGTTGCACAGTCGAATGTTAAGCAGGAAGCCCGGGGCTTGTTCCTAGTCTGCAGACCTTTGGCATGCTTGGAAGCGCCACACTCAGCAAAAACCAATCCAGGTGGAGTCTTGACCGGGTGTTTCAGCCAAAAGAGTCCCTTAAAGTCATGACTGAGCCCAGGAACTCACATGGGGAAGCACCAGAAGCCGATTGCGGGAGGCAGTTTAAAGTGAGAAGGGATTGTTACAGCATTTCTCAAACATGCTTTCTTTGATAGAGCCAGGAGTGTTGCAGAGTGTGTATCTGGTAACTGAAGCAAAGACGGTGAGAAGTTCAGACTGTTTGGGCAGAATAATCATGAAGCACAGCGTCTCCTGCTCAGCACACCCGTCACTGTCATCCACACCAATCTGGTCCAGCCTGACAATGGCTGTGCCTAAAAGTACCGACAGCCTGGCTCTCTGCTCCTCCTCCAGCTGTATGGCGTCTGTATGGCAACCACAGAAACGAGACCTGCACTAAGGTCAACCTTGCAGCCATTCTCTAAATCCCCGACTCTCACCAGACACTGGGGGCAAAAGCTTTGCCCCTTTTTCTAAAGCACCAAGTGCAGCGTCTCAACAAACATGGGTATTTTCTTTGCAGAAACTGGGCAGGAGTCGTCAGGCACCCTGGAAGTCTTGAATGGAAATGCAATCTTGCTTCAAAATAATCACTGCATTTTTTTTTTATTCTTTCTACCAAAAAAAAATCTTATCTACAATAAGATAATTGGAAAAGTTACAGGGGTTAAATGTTTTATCATTTCATTGTGTGTAAAATATCCAGAATAAGTAAGTCTGGTGAGATAGAAAGTAAGCAATATGTTAGGGACTTGGGGAGTAATGGAATTATTCAGAGCTAAAAAGAAGCAATAATGACCCCACGTCATTGTGATGGTTCTAAATGCCCTTGAATTGTACACTTTAAAGTGATTATCTGTGTCTTATGTGACTTATAAACTTTATCTCAATTAAAAGTTTGGTGGAATTTTAATATGAGCTGGGTATTAAATGACTTTGTGGAATTATTAATTTTCTAGGGTGTGACAATAGTATTGCATCAGAAAGGAGAATAACATCCTTTTCACAGTCGAATGCTGAAGTCTTTAGGGATGAAGAATCATCATATCTACACTTTCTAATACTTCAGTAGAAGAACATGTCTGTCTGCAGAGAGTAAAGCAACCTGGCAGAAATATTTATGATTGTTGATTCTAAGTGAAAAGTAACAGACTATTCATTGTGCTACTCTTCAATATTTCATTATGTTCAAAATTTGCCAAATATTGGGACAAAACATTTTAATGATCCTCTGAAATCATGAATGAAGTTCAAGGTTCTTGACGCCAGGTACTGTACTCACGTTTAGAATACATTAATGAACAAAAAGATGCAATATGACCTGATCATTGCAGCCTGCTGTGGATAGCCATAAATAACCAAGCAGCACAGGCTGAGTGATGTTATGAAGATGCAAGATACCATCAAGGACACCAATTCTAACATCTACGGGATCTTCCTGAGAGTCCCCAAGAAACAGTAGTCCAGTAAACCCCACTGTGGCCTGGAGGCTAGACTCTCACAAATGAAAACAGGGAGTAGTGTTTAAAGGAGGCCAAGCAGTCTGTAAGGGGCACGGCCACTCAACTTCAGCCAACAGGAAGTCCCTCCAGAACGAGAAAAATCAGAAACCAAGGAGGCCAAGTCGTGAGTCTCAGTTGTCCACAAGCCCAAGTTTACAGCATGCCCCAGTCCTGCCTTTGAAAGTGTCTGCCTCTCCTAATGGTGGGAGGAGGGGGTGTGGGCAGCCAAACCTGTATTAGAAAAACAGGAGGCAGTGGGAACGCTCCAGGGTTGGGTGAGCTACCACAGCCATGACCACCAGCCAGGCGCAGATCCATCTGAGTACTCAAGCAGACCAGCGCCTCCCTGCTGAGCAGATTTTTCATTTTCTTTCAAATACAAATGGAAGGCGGCGGCTGCACAGGCACAGGGTAGGAATCGTCAGCGTTGTAAAGCCTCAGTCTGTTCCAAGTTGAACTGATTGTCTTCCTAGAACTACTCAAACATAATCACAGGGCAGAAGGATGAGAGGGGTCACCATGGCACTTTGCTCGGTCTGCCCACTGCAGTGCGACTCTTGCTGACTCTGATTGGAGGACTGAAGATGGTGCTCTCATTTTCTGTCACCATGGTCTTCACATTCACAGAGGAGGAAGGCAGCGGGGAGGAGATTGGATGGAAGGGAATACTCAGAAAACTTGAAATTAATAATATGACATTGACTTTAAGAAAAAAACAAATTAGGTTACACAATTTTTTAGTTACCCTTTCCCCAAGGGTTAGTAGTGGTTCCCACTCATGGATCTAGAGAGAACTGTAGTCTGGGGACGGGTCCAGCACTATGATTTTAGGTCCAGTATTTGTAATTTCAGGCTGGGAACTCTGAACATTTTTCCACAAGAATCCATGGCAGCCTCTTGTGTCCAGAGAAATGCCAGGCCATCTCCGAACCCTGGGCTGCCGCTTCTCAACACAAAGTTTAAAAAAAGTCGCATTGAAGAAAAACCTCCCCTTTTCCTATCTTGAAACACATCTCTGGTGTTATTTTATCCTATGCTGGGGCCTGAGAAGAAGTCTGACTGCTAATTCGCAGCTCTAGTGCTTTGAAGTGCCATTGATATTCCAAACTCGGGAGCCTCCCATATCATAAAGGAATCTTCCACCCGCCCCCAGCCACACTACAAATAAACTTGCTTCAACAAACCTGCAAGCTGCCCTTGCGCCCCAGTGCCCCAACGCCAGCCAGCCTCTGAGAACGGAGCCAGAGCAGAGCAAGCTCTGCAGAGAAAATAATATCCTCAGCATGGAGCCCGGAGCAAGAAAAACAGTGAGCTATTTAAACCCCGCCATTTCTCTTTAAAGACTTGGGTGTTCTTCAGAAAGAGAATTTTCCTCCCGCCTCACAAGGGTCCAGAGTGTTACTCATTTTATTTACAGAGCTTTGAAGTGAGCCTCCAAAGTTTGAGTTCAGCTCCAAGGAATGCGAGGGTCAAATCATTTTCCCTTTCTGATGAAGGGAGACTGAATTTAATACCACAATTTATTCAGAACAAGGAAATGCACCAGGGCGCGTTCCACTATTAATGCACAACCGTAGACACTTGGAACTGCATCACACTCCGAAGGCTTTGTACAGTTTGGCTAACAGTGGCAATCCGTTTAATGAGCCTTCTGGCTAACCCATTCCTACCGGCCGCAGCACCTGTAAAAGGCGGGACACTTTGCATCCACCATGGGCACTGACTGGATTTCTTTAAACAGTGCTAGAGTCATCGTCTCCTAGAAACAAAATAATTAAAAGTCCATCCCGATGGTATGTGTATATTTTAGGAAAACTGGAGGCTAAATAGCACAGCTGGGCATGTGGCTTTTCCTGGTAACCTTCCAGCTGACCTCTCTTTGTAAAAGTGGCCTTTTGAGCTTTATTATCTTAACAAGAAACCCCATTTATATAGCTACTTTCTTTATGGAGCTTGAAGTGCTTTGTTGACCTTGGAATGCCCTTCACGCATAGGAGGATGCTCTCCCTAGGCCACAGAGCTGGCTAGACATTCACAGGCCGGGGACCAAAACATTCAGCTGTGAGCTAAAGTTAGTGCTGAATGTGCTTTTCAAACTTCTCACAGCTGGCACGATGGGGGAGTCCCGTAGTCTGCAGAACATGAGAGTATCTGTCCATGCGCATTTGAAGAGACTACAGGGAGTCGTCGAGCATCAGGTCTGTACTGATGGCCTCTGACTGGCCTTTAGCACATAGCTAGAATCCCCTGAGGCCTCTGCATCCCCACCTGCTAAATGGGATTAGTAGTTCTTCCCATGGGCATCTGTTGTTATCAACACTGTTACCCTCATGTGTCTATATAGCTGCCTCTCTCTTTCTTTGTTTATAGCTGATTTCACATGTTTGATTGATTAAATATTGAATGACCTAACCCTATACTCACGGATTTATTTGTATTATGTTATTTAATTCTTACATTAACCAACTAGACTAGGTACGCTTACTAGCAGACAGGAGACGAAGGCATTTAAAGCACCCTGAGGACTAGTTCATGAGCTGATGGAACTGAAGTTCAAGGCCGTCTTCTGCCTCTGAGCCTGTGCTTTTCACTCGGACTCCTTGTTTTCCGTGACTGCCTCAGATTTTATGATATACAGCAGGTCTATAAATAAATAATCAGCTGTCATAGAATGTACTAAGAAGACAGTGAAAAAAATGTAACCTCTGATGACTCAATATTTTTAGTCATTCTTAATGCAGCTAATCCACCTTAGGTGCCCTATACCAGATCACTAATATCCACGACAATCTCACCCTGCCATGCCCTCGGGCCTTTTGTGTGGCTGCCATCTTCTTCCCCATCTGCCTGCTTTCTTGGCAGCTCCTCACCTGGGGCTGTGCCTCAACTCCTGCCTCCCACTACCTGGGGTTCCGGTTTTGAACAAGATGTTCCTGCAGGAGAGCAGATAATAGTCTTAGTTTTGTTTTGTTTTTGTTTTTGTTTTTTAAACTGGATCATGTGAACCTCCAGGAATAAACAGGAAGTTTCCGGGAATGTTCCGCAAGGGAGACGAGGTGCTGCTTTCCGGATCCTCTGCTTCTTGCTGCTGTCTGTTTCATCGAGAGGAGAGAGAAGGGCCTGTACTTCTGGTTTTTCTTAAAACCAGTTGGCCCACAGTTGCTCAAAGCTTACTGGAAAAATAGTGGACTCTTCTTTCCTCACCTACTTTCCCATTCTCCTTTGTGATATAACAAATAAATAAATAATACATTTTTCTCAGCAAAGTCCAAAGACATAAAGACTTCCAGCACCCCCCCCCCCAAACAATCGGAAACTCTGTCACTGCTGTCCAAGGCTTCCCAACCACTTTCAAGGACGACTTAATTGAACTGTCACTTAATGGATCACTTAAAATCATTCTTGATTTCAAGCTGGGATGGATATCAAGATTGCAGACAATGGAGAAATGTTACTAGAATAAAACTTCTTTCCCTTCCATTTGACTTACTGAACAACTTTTCTTCATCTATGAATAGCAATAATGTGGTTCCCTCTCACACTAGCAAGCCTGGGACATTCACAGCTCCACTGAACTACAATTTAATTGAACAAATAAAATAAATGCTGTCCCAGGGTTTAAACAGAAGTGCATCTCAATAGAAGCTCCTGTTTAAAAATTGTTTATTTGTCAAAATGTATATATGCATACTATTTTGACCAACTGCATGCTATAAATAGTCATGAAAGTGACTCCATAACGTCTTAACATTTATAGCTTGAAGCTAGAGACAAATTTTAATTAAAATGTCAACATATATACATATTTTAGTAGAGAATTATGATATGACAATCTACAAAAACTTCAAGCTTTAAATGTATTACATAAAGATAAAATTCCTCAGGGAAAGTGGAATGGAAAAATGACTTCAAAAGAAAAATAAATGAATGTTGTAAATGTCCCGCTTGTTAAAGGAGAGTTTGTACACTTTTAAATAGGTGACAGTTGATAGGCCAAGCAGTAGTTAGACTCTATTTGATTCATTTTTAAAGGGTGATGTAATAATTTTATATAAAACTCAATATTTACAATATTTTATTTAAAGGTAGGCATTCAGTGTATAGTGGATATCCATCCTTCTTTCATTTCTACTTAAAATGTATAAGGTGACTCCAAGCTTTTTACAATTCTCTTAAGTCGTGCATGTAAGCAAATTTTGAAGACCACACATAAAAGAAAGAAACAACAACCACATTCCTTATCTGGCCAACATACGTAGGTGACTGGCAAAAAGGCAAATGGTGGAAGCCTTTAAATTTAAAACAATGTGACAAGTGATGAGAGCTGGTGACTTACACTGTCCTTCTCTGTTCCTACACAGAGCATCACTGATGGATGAGAGCTGGTGGCTTACACTGTCCTTCTCTGTTCCTACACGGAGCATCATGACTGGGTTTGGTATAGGCCTCTAGCCCTATGCCTGGGGATTACTATTTTCACAACAGTCTGGCACATTTTCAAAACCTGCATGCTTATCATGTCATAATGTGTGGTTAGTAGATAAAGTCCATATTAAAAGTCTCCCGAGCACGTACTCACAGGAGTGGGGCCCAGTGGGGATGCAAACCCCTTTGGAGCAGAGTCTGACAATGCCTCCCAATTGTAAATGCATTTGCCCTTAACTTGTGAATGATCTATCTGAGATGGACTCTATAGACAAACTTGTACCAAAGGAAACTATTTCATGAAATATGTGCAGAGTTTGGAAACTGCCCAGGCATGATGGGTTAAATAAATTAAGACAACATAGAAAACTGTACAGCTAAAAAACAGTCTGACACCTACAAACAGGGGCACAGATATTTGAAATCTATTGTTAAGTGGAAAACAAAATTACAGTGCTTATCGTATTGATGGTGTGCAAACCGCTGTGCAAAAAAAAGCTCCCTGACTAGGAATGTTCTTGTTTGTGTCTGTTCTCAGTAGCTTACAAAATGCTGGAAGAATGAAAATACAATATCAAAAGGCACAGGGTGGACAAAGACGAGATGAGATTGAGTCCTCTCGGTGGATACCTTTTATAACATTTTGATTTTTGAAACATGCATTACAGCCTATCCAAAACCTAAAAGTGCTAAAAAGGGTTTTCACTAGCCACAGTCCAGTGCTGGAGTCAGTACATGTTAACTAGTTAGCCTTATCTGAGGCCCCAACTTAAAGTCCCTGGACATGTTTTCTCTGTATGATTGTAGACGCATATTTTATTGATTCTGCTACAGGAACAGTAATTGCTAAATTGGAACTCCATGAAATGCATCCCCCACAGCAGCTTAATTTATTTAATGGTTTTAAGCAATTTACAAAAAGTGACTGAAGGATTTCTTTTTGGCTTACTTCCTACATTTCTCCTTTCTTTCTCATTCCAGTATTTGAGTGAGTTACCTGCATTTTGTTGAGCACACTTGAATGTAGAGCAGAAGTATTTTAATGGCACATTTAGTGCCATTTATAATAATGTTTTTAGTCATTAAAATGTACCCAAGGGAGGGCCAGGACAGCAACATGACTAATCGCACCCATACAGAGGCTGGCACTGGCAAAGGAGACCAGCTCTCACACCCTACTCCAATTTTTCACCAGCTCTGGACCTCAGTGAGATCTCACCTCCCTTGGTTCCTCCATTCTGTTAGTCCATCAGACCCTCTCTGGCTTCATTCCCTTCCTTACTGAGCTAGGACCCCATGGTCATCGTTTCAACCTGCCTCTTGTCAGAACCTTCAATTTCCCAGATCCTTTGCCTTCTGCCATGTGCCCCCTCATCCCCTGACCACCTCCAGCTCTGTGGTCCCCCCAGCAATTCATCTTCTCTTTGCCTTGCGCCATTAGAGTCAAGCGCAGCTGGAGAGTCACACTACCCTACAGATGGATGTTGTGACAGAGTGAGGTTCGCTGACCTCAGCTGAATTCTTCATACCATTTTTGACCCTTTCTTCAGTGGACCTTCCCCACCTCATCCTCGTGTCCCCAAATCCTGCCCCCTCCAGAGGGCAGTTCTGAGCATTTTTCTGATTTCCTTCCCACTCACCCCTAGAGATGGCCTTTCCTATGTCCTGTATGGCTCTCCCTACCAGGCAGATCAGTGATCACATACCGAGTCAGAGCTTAGAATTGTCTGGTAGAAGCAGCAAAATCTCTCCAGAAACCACCACAAACTCGCCCTTGAGAAAAGCCCCCTACCCATCAGTTGAGACCCTAACCCTAATCTAACCTAAATCCCAAAGCAGATGGTTAACCTCAGATGCCACACAACAATTTTATGAACAAAGGGCTAAACTCAGAGAGGAAGAGGATGGAAAAGAAGAATGACGGGGAGAAGCGGGGTTGGCGGCAAGAGTCGCCCAGGAGACTGTTTCCCTGACCCAAGGCCCATGCTTAAAAATGCAGGTGTCCATCCTTAATCATCAGAGAAATGCAAATCAAAACGACTCTGAGATACCACCTTACACCCGTTAGAATGGCTAAGATCAAAAACACCAATGACAACCAATGTTGGAGAGGATGTGGAGCAAAGGGAACACTCCTCCACTGTTGGTGGGAATGTAAACTTGTACAACCACTGTGGAAATCAGTATGGCGGTTTCTCAGAAAATTAGGAATCGAACTACCTCAAGACCCAGCCATACCACTCTTGGGCATATACCCAAAGAATGCTGATACATACCATAAAGATACATGCTCAGCTATGTTCATAGCAGCACTATTTGTAATAGCCAGAACCTGGAAACAACCTAGATGCCCATCAACGGAAGAATGGATGAAAAAAATGTGGTACATATACACAATGGAGTTCTACTCAGCAGAGAAAAACAATGAAAGCATGAAATTTGCAGGCAAATGGATGGAACTAGAAAAAATCATCCTGAGTGAGGTAACCCAACCCAGAAAGACAGTTATGGTATGTACTCACTCATTGGTGGATTCTAGATATAAAATGAACAATCAGACCACAACCCATAGAACCATAAAGGCTATATATATATAGCATGGAGGTCCCTAGGACGACTGTGGCATATAATAAATTTCAGTTTTACTCAATTATTGAAAAAAAATAGCCAAATGAATGGAAACACATGAACTATGAACCAAAGGCTGAGGGGCTCCCAGCTGGATCAGGCCCTCTGAATAGGTGAGACATTTGATTGGCTTGATCAGTTTGGGAGGCATCTAGGCAGTGGGACCAAGTCCTGTGCTCATTGCATGAATTGGCTGTTTGAAACCAGGAACTTATGCAGGGACACTTGGCTTAGTCTGGGAGGAAGGGACTGGACCTGCCTGGACTGAGTCTACCAAGTTGATCACAGTCCTCGGGGGAGGACTTGTCCTAGAGGAGGTGGGAATGGAGGGTGGGCTGGGGGTAAGGGGAGGGCGTGGGAGGGGGGAGAATAGGGGAACCCATGGCTGATATGTAGAACTGAATGGTATTGTAAAATAAAAAATATATATCACAAAGAAAAAAAAAAAAAAAAAAAAAAAAAAAATGCAGGTGTCCGTGAACTTGGATGAAGACAAAAATCATGTTTTAATCTTCACCAGTCTTTAACTGAGCTTGAGCACTCACTGCCTTTGTTAGGAATGCAGATGGGAGACAGTGGTGACAGCAGTATCTACGATTTTGATGCCGAAGGAAATGCAAACTGTTTCCATATTCTGTTGTAATTGCCACAGATCTCTCAAAATGTCATTTACACTCCTCGTCGTTGCTACAAAGCCACACTAGGCACCAAGCAGATTACTAGTTGTTATCACACGATGTCTCAGAAAAGTGCCACATGGGTCACTACATCACTAACGGGATTTTTAAATACTGGACTAGCCAACGTGCTGCAGTATAATTGATTGTGACTCTAGGGATTGCATTGTGTGGTTCATGATCTAACGTGATTCTCTCAGATTCTAAAAAGGCAGCACAACATGTCAAAAATGAATGCTGAGAGCTTTACAGGCTTACCTGGTCTCCCCTCAGAAGCTGGAAAACACGAGTCTGTCTGCATTGGTATTCCTTACCTCTTTTTTCACCGAGGGTCCTTCATCCAGCAAGATCTCACCCAGCTCATTGTGCTCCTGGTTACACCTGTTATCCAGAACTGTTCTCTAACCATTATTCTTTTAATTTCCCCTTTTCGTTGACCAATTTCTCTCCTGACAGTAGAGACCCCCCAGAATTATTTCCATTCCCCACTTCAGCACAGGCACGATTGCTGCTCTTCCCATATTTACGCCAGACTTCGTGGTCTCTACACTACCGCCATTGTGAGTCAGACAACAAGCTGTCTCATACACCAAAGGATGCTCAATAGTATCCATGATTCCCATATCTCAGATTCCAGTAGCACAAGTCATGGAAAATTTTTAAAATGTCTTTAGACATTCTCGATGTCCCTTGGGGACCACATTGTGCCTGCTTACAAGGCATTGCTTGAAATGCTTGCCTCCTTTTGCTCTGACTCTTCTTCGTCTCCCCCTACTCCCTGATCCACCACACAGCAACGTCCACCTCCACCCCCTTCATTGAAACCATAGCTCCAGGCTGGGAATTTAGCTCAGTGGTAGAGCGCTTGCCTAGCAAGCACAAGGCCCTGGGTTCAGTCCTCAGCTCCAAAAAAAAAAAAAAAAAAAAAAAAAAGACAAAATAACAAAGAAACCATAGCTCCCTAGATCTCTGAACATATCATGATCCTCATCAAGTCTAAAGCCTCTACTCAGTCATGTCTGCACAACGTTGCCTTCGTCCTCCAGCAGCCCCTCTCTGAAGTTCACTATTCTAAGGTATTTACATGCACTATTCTGTTGAATCATCACACACACAGCGATGAGCTGAGTTTCGCTCGTGGGGCTTGCTCGCCACAGCATTTGCAATGTCTGCCATGGACCCTGAAACACGATAGACAGCCAGTTAGTACTCCCTGTATTGAGGAACTCCCGGAAGAATAAAGATACCACTCAGGAAGTTCGAAACTGGATCTGAAACGGCAAGGAAAGTTGTGGTGCTGTTTTCAAACAAGGCCCTTGTGAAACGAACAGGTAGATCCATTTTGAGTGTCAGGGAATTTGGAAGTAGCCTTTTTAGAAATCACTCATTGTTCACCCCTTTGTCCAACAGTCCTAGGCATCCGATGGGAAGCTGCGTATGTCTGACACTGACACACCAAGTATGTTTTTGCACGTCCCCAATCTCCAGCCTTTCAGTAGGAACATGAATTCACACTGTTCGTCACCCGCCATCACTTATTTCTAACCAAACCCTCAGCTCGGGTCTACAGCGAAAACCTAGGAAATTAGGGAGGGTTTTGTCATTATTTTTTTCATATATTGGGTGCTTACTCTAATAATTTTCAAGTGCTTTGGGAAGTACAAAGCAGTAATTAAAATGTGAATTCTAAGGCTGTGCATAATGGTTTATGTGTTTAATCCCAGCACTAGAGAGACAGAGATAGGCGGATCTCTGTGATTTCAAGGCCAGCCTGGTCTACATAGTGCATTCCAGAACAGCCAGGGCTACCAAGTGAGAATCTGTCTCCAAAACAAGAAGAAGAAAAAAAAGGGGTGAACTCCAGAGCCAGTGTGTTGGAGTTTAAGTTTGGGCTCTGCCACTCATCGATTTCCTCCAGTGAAATGAAATTGATGGTAGAGAGTTTAGTGTGTATCAAACTAGTTATTATTTATAAAGTCTCTGGCACATATTATAATATGCTCTGGATATTTTGATTTTTATCGTGTGTTAACTTCTTATCTAAACTACTTACTTGAACTAATATATGAATTTTTCACAGCTAGTCTATGAGGTAGGTGTCATTGCCTTTATGTTGACATTTAAAAATAGCTTAAAGGAGGTGAAGCCATCTACTATGTATTGGTTAGGTAAAGATGTGAACCCAGGGAGCCTGGGCAAAAACCACTGGCCTCTACAACATTCCAGGCACTGGTCCAGACATCAGGATCCTTGCAGATACAGAGTTCCTGTTCCTATGAATGAAAAGAAGATAGATAAAGAGTAATGCCTGCTGTGGGGAGTGTGAGATGGGTAATGTGCAGGAATGCCCCACAGCATTTGATAAAAAAAAAATAAAAATAAAAACAGAAAGCTCTTCAAAAATGATCATCCCAACCCAGAAACTAAAAAGCAGGAGATATGTAGATAATGAGTCATATAAATGGGAATCCACCAAATTATTGTGAAAATAGCGGGAATAAACTAAACATTCAAAGGAAGTCAATAATTTATTATTGTGTCGTATTCTAAAGATGGTACACTGAATAGCCATTAAAAGCAGTGCCTTCTAAGAATATTTAATGATAAAGTGATGCAGTGCATTATAAAGTCAATTGAAACAAGAATTCAAGTCTACAAATTGTCTCATTTCTATTACTATTTACGATATGTATACATTTTGAATGTATCTGCATACATTAAAAGGAAACTGGGAAGAAACAAAAATGTTTATGTCAATCAATGACCAAGTGGAAACATTACAGCGTGTGTTTGTTTTCTTTGTCATCATAGTTTTTATATCTTCCGAATGTTCTGGCGCCAGATTAAAACAACGATGTTGATCCTTAAGTACAACCAACCAAACAAAGCTATAAAAATTTTAATAATTTAGTACCTAATGATGATTTAAGAATGTCATAGAATTAGCCGGTGGTGGTAGCACATATCTTTAATCCCAGCACTCCGGAGACAGAGGCAGGTGGATCTCTGTGAGTTTGAAGCCATCCTGGTCTACAGAGTGAGATCCAGGACAGGCACCAGAAACTACACAGAGAAACTCTATCTCAGGGGAAAAAAAAGAATGTCATGTATTAATGCATTATCATTTCTATTTAAAAGATCCCAAACTTGGTATCTGAAGTCATACATATATCCTGCCATGTTTCCAGATTAAGCTTCAAAGCACATCATTTAATAACAAGATCTGTGACGTCATATAATTTATAGAAGTTATTTTTATTGTTCTTAAAGCCTATATTCCTATTTAAAATCAAGTCCATAAAACTAATATCTACTTGGTAGGACAAGTCAGGTAATATTGAAATATAAAATAAGGTCATACTTGGTGGGATATACCTACAATCTCAGCCTTTGAGAGACAGAGGCTAAGAGGGTCAAGGATTTGAGACCAACCTGAGCTACACAGTGAGTCACAAGCCAGCTTGAGCTGGCTAAGTATGATCCTGTGACTCTAACAGAAACAAAAACAAAATAATCTAAAAGAAAAAGTCAAGCAGTTGTTTTATAGTTAAAAAAAAAGAGGGAGGATAACTTAAAATCCAATAATTTACTATACTATATAATGTTAATATACTACCTATATGGTAATATATTAAACAGACATTAAATACTATTTAATATAACTGTGTAACAATGAAGGAACATACTCATGGAATATAGAAGAAATTAAAAGCAATAAGAAGTACTCAACTAGTTTAATTCTAATAATTAATTCAAAATATATATAAACTTGCACTGAGAGAGAGAGAGAGAGAGAGAGAGAGAGAGAGAGAGAGAAGAGAGAGAGAGAGAGAGAGAGAGAGATGCACACTTCAGGAAAGATACTACATCAGACATCAGAACTTCCTTCAGAGAGGTAGATACTGGGACAGAGCCAGAGGAGGCCTGCAGGGGACCACAGATTCAGGTTCTAAACAACATACAGAAGGATGACCTTGGAGCAGGGCCAGCCCTCATAACTGGACCTCTGAGGCTGGTATCAAGATGGGCTGGCCCACCATCCACATCCGACCTCTGAAGAGAGGACCAGCACCTGTGCTCCAGGCTCCCGAGGAATGTCCGTAAGTGTGGCCAGCAGCTGGTAGACAGAGAGTAGAAACTAGAACTCTACCGTAGGTGAGGGATCGCACTCAGACTCCAGAGCTCCACACAGCATTCTCTTCTTCATGCCCATTCTTCATCTATTTAGTAACAAACACCATTTAGGAAGCTGGCTCTACCTGTTCCTGTTCTGTTCCTGCTCGGTTTTCTCTCGGTTCGCTTCCCCCTCTTCCTTCCCTCTCTTTTCTTCTTTACTTCATTTCCTTTTATTTCCTCTATTATTTTTGCCCTCCACTCAGTAGGTGTTTCCAAAGGACATGGGTTGAGTTGGTTTCCTGGATCTCTGTGCTTCTGAGAACTGGGGTGGTTTTCAGGGACCTCTTGGCATTTCTTAAGCTCCCTCTGCTCTCCTTCTGCCTTTAGCCAGTAGCCTCATCTCTGCCCACCCCATCCCTGTTGTTCCTGCTTCTGTCCACGTTTGCCTCTGCCTTTTCTCTGTCATCCTAACACTATCCGATGGTTGATTCTTCTCTTTCTCCTTTCTACTCACACTCTAGAAACTGAACTTGGGGCTCACAGTACTGTCAGGGTTCCTATCCTCCCCAAATGACTAGAAGTGACATGGTGACAGCCTTTAATTCGGTGGTTACTGTTTTCAAAGTGGGCCTACTCTGTGACAGAGATCCTTTTTGTAGACGGTATTATACTTTCAGAGTAGTGGAGATTGGATCTGTTTTCCCAAACACCTGGGCTGAAGGTGTTACTGTGAAGTTAGGACCTCAGTCTGGCAGGGAAAACTCTTCAGCACTTCCACAACTTTCCCTTCTTGGATATTGCAAACACTACCACTGTATAAATAAGCATAGCTTTAAAAAAATAGGTACAACCAGTGACTTTATCCCAGATGCACAAGTCCCAACACTACACAGACACACACACACACACACACACACACATGAAAAACCAAGACAATATAGCCTCTGAAAAACTACAAGCCTCAGTAATGGTCTCCAGTGAAAATGGATTAGATTAAATCTGTGATTGGTATGTAAAATGAATAAAAAATCTTTTTATATGTATAGGATTATCATTTTACTAAGTATCTAAGTTATTAACATATTTTTTATTCATTTTACATACCAACCACAGATCCCTCTCTCATCCCTCCTCCCACTCCCCGACTTCCCGCCTCCCCCAACCCCCCACCCCTGATCTCCTCCTCCAACAGGGTAAGTTCTCCCACGGGGGGGGGGGGGTCACACAGCTAAACCTGGTACATTCAGTTGAGGCAGGACCAAGCCCCTCCCTGTGTTTTCTACTGAATCAGTCTTAGTGGTAGGGCTTTCAGGTGCATTGTGGAATGTTTCCCAGAATCTCAGGCCTCTACTAAATCCGATAGGACACTCACTGTTCACCTCCCCCAAGATGTGACAAGAGAAATGTTGGGAAATATTATCAGGTGTGATCTGGTAGAAAAATTATTTCAAATACCACTCAGATATAAAAATTCCTAAAGTTAAACCAAATGTACACAAAAAAAATAGAATTTATAAGAAAAACATAAACGGTATGGTGGTGGTACACGCCTTTAATCCCAGCACTCGGGAGGCAGAGCCAGGCAGATCTCTATGAGTTCAAGACCAGCCTGGTCTACAGAGTGAGATCCAGGACAGGCACCAAAACTACACAGAGAAACCTTGTTTCAAAAAGTAAAAACAAAAACAAAAAAACATAAACAAAATATATCACAATTCATTAGAAACAAAATCCTCCAAAAGTATTGGGCTTAAAGTTAACCAAAACTACATTTAGATCTATTTCATGGGGTTGCCAAATAAAACATAGGATCTTTATTAATTTTAATTTTAAATAAAAAGTGAACCTTTTTCAGTCTATTTTACACGCATGCTTGTAACATGCTTAAAATTTTATCTGCCGTCTACATGGAACTCTAATTTAACCAGGGATCATATTCATCCCATTTTCCCCTCTAAGTCTTGCTGCCTACCTCCCAACACATCCCCTTCCAAAGCCATGTCTTCTTTTTTAGATCTGACTAATATTGCCCTATGTGCATGAGTGTGGGGCCGTCCACTGTAGTGACCAGTGGTCACAACAGCAAAGATAAATGACCGTCTCTCCCCAACTGCCATCAGTTTCCAATAATTCCTCAGCTAGAGGTGGGACTCCATGAACCCTTCTCCAATCCACATTAGGATTTGTTTCTGGCTTGGTCTTGGGCAGCCTTTATGCAGATAACCACAGATGTCATGAGTTCATGAGTGCATTGAGCACATCACGTCTGGAAGATAGTGTTCTAGCACTCCTTCCCATCTTCCAGCCCTTACACTCTTCACATACCCTCTTGTAAAATGTTCTCTAAGCCATCGGGGGAGGAGTCATATAGATGTCCCTTTTAGGACTGAGCACTTTGACTAGTTGTGAATTTCTCAATTAACCACCGCCCACTGTAATAATAATAATAATAATAATAATAATAAGCTTTCCTGACCAAGGCTGAGAGCAACCTATATCTACAAGTATGAGAGTAGGTGTTTAGAAGGTACTTTGTTAATATGACTACTTAGCTAAATAACAACAGTAGGTTCCCTTCTAGGACTATCACCTCCCTAGCTGTGGACTTTTGACAAGGACTACAAAACTAGGCTGCCCCATAGCAGTCAGGACACTGTTACGCCACTGGACATGTCTTGTCAGACAGTTTTGTATTGCAATATGGAGGGTTCAGCTCTGCCTAACACCATTGATGTCTTTTCTTTCCAACGGCCTGTATTATACATTCGATGACTATGAAATATATCCAGGAAAGAAAAAAAGTCCAGGTCAGTTCAAGATTGAATTATCTGTGTCCTTTAGCCAAAGTGTGTGTTATTTGGGCAGTAGAGTCTTACCACCACTTAGACGAGCAAACAAGAAAAAATGGCAATAGCCTATTTAAAAACACACTATTAAATGATGACTCAGTCACCATAGAAATAAAGAGGGAACTTTTTTTAAGTGATGGAGTTGAATGGAAATAAATAGACAACATACCCAAAACTACAGGCTGCAGTAAAAGCAGTCCTAAGAGAGGAGTTTACTTTATGCCTCAATTTAAATATCAAAGAAATCTCAAATAAAAAGATTTAGTGCACCTTAGAGTCATGGAAAAATAAGACTAAATTCAACCCCAAATCAGCAGACAGAAAGAAATTATGAAGATACATCTCTCTAGGTCTCCCTCCCCCCATCCACCCTCAGCGTGTGTGTGTGTGTGTGTGTGTGTGTGTGTGTGTGTGTGTGTGTGTGTGTGTTTACCTGTGTCCATGTGTGTGAGGATCCCAGAAGAAACCCCCTGGTATTGTTCCTCTTCAGTCTCCTTCCACTTCCTTTTTTGAGGCAGAGTCTCTTACTGACTTGATGTTCACTAACTCAGCTAACGAGACTGACTAGAGATACTAGGAATCTGTTTCTTTCTCCCCCACACCGGGATTACAAGCACACACCACTATGCCTAGTTCTTCACGTGGATTCTGGGGATTGAACTTGGGTCCTCATAAAGCCCTGGTCAACAATATTCTTACCAAGACTTTGTGCAGGAAATATTGGTGAAGTATTCCCTTCACACCTGAAGTCTACAGGGGCTGTCAGACAAATTTACCACCAAACCAAAATGTTCCTGTGGCAAGTTACATAAACCAGCTTAATTTCCTTTACATTTTAAGTAATTAGATTAGGCTCATAAATGATGTCAATAGCATCCTGACTAATTCACAAAAGTTATCTGACATAATATTTAAAACAATGGTATAAAGTAGATACCGATGTACACTCAGGTATTAAGAGTTGAGTGGGCGTGGTGGTGCATATCTGCAATCCCAGAGCTCCAGAAGCAGAGAAAGGAGAATCATGAGTTCAAGGACATCCTCACTACATGCAAGTTTGAGCCTCTCTGAGCTCTATGAGACTCATTTCAAGAAAAAGAAGAGGAGGAAGGTTAAAACTAAAAGAAATCATGTATAAGCTTCCTAACTGGTAACAAGTAGAACCAAAGATCCAGCTGTGTGTCAGCTGGGTGTATCACAGCTGACCTCCCTGTACCTGGTCTGGAGGCCACACAGCATTCTTTCAGCACAAGCTGTGGGTGTTCATCAGTTTTCTTCATCTCTTCTTACTAGTCTGAGAGCCTGCCTTCTTATTGCCAATGGGGAAATGCAGAATAAATGTCTGTCCATGTTAGACCTCGGTTGGAATTGTATCCTTGTTAAAATAAGTTATTTCTTGACTCTGAAGCCAATGGTAGGTTTACAGTTACTAACAGTGTTGACCTATGACATAATGCAAATCACATACATCACAACTGAACCAATAGAGTCTTTGAGATCTTGTCCACACTTAATAGCGATTCTAGAAGTAATCTACCAATCGACTCACAGAGAATAAACTACAAGTGCCATAGTGGTTAATGTATGTTTACACTAATATATGCTGTGTTTTGTCAGTTTTTTTTCTCTCTCTCTCATCTATCTATCTATGTATGTATGTATGTATGTATGTATCTATCTATCTATCTATCTATCTTTCTATCTATGTATCTATCTACATATCTATCTATGTATCTATCTATCTATCTTCCTTCTCTGAATTCCTTCCTCAAAACATGCCTTATTTGCAAACAATGTAAGACGGGGTCACTCTGGAGCAGCATAACCTCTGACTGGCATCCTTACAGGAAGACAGACATTGCATAAGAACTGGAGGATGGGAAGGAGGGCTGTGAAATGCTGTCTTCTGGATTGACATAGCCATTGCTCTCATGAACTCACTGTGACAGTGGCTATCTGCACACTACCTAACAATGCAAGTTCAACATTCCAACAGGCAAGCACTAACTGAACTCAGTCGGTTACAAGAAGAAGAAAGAGGAGAAGGGAGGAGGAGAAAGAGAAGAGAAGGAGATGAAGAGGAGGAGGAGGAAAACATGAAGTTGGTTGAGAGTGTGGATGTGTTGAGGTGCCTGAGGAAGTGGAACAAGAAGTGGGTTGGATATAATCAAGATACACTGTTTATATGTATGAAATTATTGAATAATAAATAAAAGATAATCTAATTTTTTAAAAAAGATAGAGACACACACAGGGAGTACTGGATAGGAAAAGAAACAGAAATGAAATATCAGCAAACCAAGAAATGTCAATGGCTGCTAGGGGTGAAACAAAGGTGTAAGGGAAATTCTCCCCAATAGCTTCATGGAAAGCATGTTCTTGCCAACTTGATTTCATTCTCATAGCCTCCAGAATTGTAAAAGGATATATCCTACTGTTTTAAAGCACTTAGTTTCAGATTATTTTGTTACAGCAGTCATAGGGCAACTAATACGGTACCCTGGGACATAATAATATCTGACTCACAGAGTCATGAAAGAGATTGAATAAGAAAAAATATGAAGAGTGTAACAATGCTGGCACAAACTGGATAGTCGGGAAATGGTAACTATGATTATCCATAAGTGTGTTAATAAGCATACACTCTAATATAACAATTAAAACGTTCCCAGCAAGAAGACTCACACCCCTCACTCCCAATCCTTTCTCTTGGCCCTCCTCCCTACTCAAGGGCTCTTGCCCAGTAAATGTAAGAGGGCACACTGTGGATACGGAAGTTCTCACCCAGCCATTAGAAACCAGCCTTTGGGGAATGCTGACTGACACCACTTACATTTCTTTGTGTGAGAAGGGAAGAAGGGCCTAGTCAATAGGCATACTTCATAGCTCCCAAAAAAAGAGCATCAATCTCCTCCTAGGTGATGTCACATTGAACATTTTTCAGGCAGCTTTTTCAACCTTGGAGGTTTGGGCAGCCTGCCAGTAATGAAGATGTATTAATGCTTAATGCAGCTTAATGTAATAGGTGTCATGTTCATAATTTACAGAAGCTCTTTCTAAAGCATTAAATTCATTTTATACTCTTAAAAGCTACTCAATCGTAGGGCTAAGTTAGTTTGCTAGGTTTCTTTTTTAGGATCAAATGATATATAAATTGTTAACATATCCAAACTCATCCATTAGTGCATGTGAAAGCAATAAATGTGCCAAAGGAGCAATAACATGATCGAGGAAAGTCATTGTGGTCATTAGGGCTGAAAGGGTTTCATTTATGGCCTGGGAAAGAGAATGAAGGCCTGTAAAGTAGACCCAGGAGCTCCCAGTGACCAGAAGTCTAGCTCATTATGCTCAATGAAAATAAACAAAATGGACATTTTAGGTGGTCAAAAGCGACAATGGATTGTACTTCTACTTTGTAGGGCCTTGCCCCTCGGCTTCCAGCACCATTTTGAGGCAAAGAAAATGGATGGATTGCTGAGGCCTTCACATCCCAACTGTCAGCTTGCAGAATATAGATTGGCTGCTTGGTAATAACTCTAAGCAAAACAGGGGGCCGTGACTAATGAGAGCCCTTGCTTGTTGAGCAGATCAGGGAGGCCAGTAATTGATGGACTTATAAATCCTAGTACCACGTTTCCCAAGTCACCCTGGAACAGCAGAGGTATAAGAAGAAGCTGTCACTGGGTCCATCAGGTGAAGACAACCAGGGCCATCACCCCATTGTCATCTGAAGACATCCACCATAACTCATGTGGCCATGGAGTCAACCTCAAGCAAAATACGACAGAGTTCAAGGAAGCATGACAGAAAAGAAAGTGAGTGCCAGATTTTAAAAATTCAGAAGGAAAGCTATTTCACTGTGCTTGTTTTCTCTCGGGGCCTCTGTATAAAATAGAATCAATCACCTTGATCTAATCAGACAATGAAATCGTTAGGGGTGAAGCTTGTCATCCGTTTCTTGTTGTTGTTGTTGTTTTAGTTGTTTGGTTGGTTTGGTTTGTTGTTGTTTTGGCTTGCTTTTAGATTTTTTTTTTTTTTGAGACAAGGTCTCACTATATAACCTAGCTGGCCAGGAACTCACTATACAGCTCAAGCTAGTCTCAAATTCATTAAAAATCTGCCTGCCTTTGCTTCCAGAGTACTGGGATTAATGACATGCTCCACCATGTCCGGTTGCCATGTTTGGATAGGATTAAAATCATTAATTTAACTAATATTAGGAAGAGCTACGAAGGCTCCGCTAAAGATTGGGACACATCAGTCAGCTCCCCATGAAATGATGAGTGACAGATGACATCAGTGTTTGCCATCCTTTCTCTCAAGAATCTGGCGATCTGTTTTCAGGTGTCCTCTGTAGGAGGCTTCTAGGGTTCTCCTCACCATCTACAAACTGAAGAATCAAAGAACAGATCTTTCTCCAAGTGAAAGCTCCATTGTTGATATAGGAGAATATTAGGGGAACACTGTTGATATTATACCCTCCCTGAGTCTACAAGCATGCCAGGTCCTGCCACAGCTCTGGCCTCACTTGCCTGGACAACAGCTGACCAGTGATTGTGAGACTTTTACCAAAGAGAAGCTTTCTGAAGATGTCCCTGTGAGCTCTGTTCATTCTGTGGAACATCAGCGTTTAACTTCATGGCAGAAGAGCCATGAGTCTGAATAGGTTGGTACGGACGGTAAACACTGGGCACAGGAGATGGGCACTCTAACTAAACCTACATCCACAAGAGGCTCATATTACTAGTGCATCTAACAACCTCTAATTAAGTCATGTCATGTAGCCAGATTTGACTCCGAGAAAGAAATGCCTACAGTAATTGCATTTAGTTCATCTTGTAGCACGCTCCCATCATAACTGCTAATTTCAATTGTACGCTCACCCTGCCAGCTCATTGCATTAAGCACACATTTAATTACTTCAATAAAGGATTAATATGCAGCACACTGAAGAAGGGACCGAACGCCGTGCCAAAGCACACAGCTGCCCCAGCGTTCAGCCCAGAGATAAAACAAGAATATCATTGGGCAGCCTAATCCTGTTCCAAATACATCATTATTCAATGAACATTCCAGACTTTTATTTTCATGCTTGTATGCACCGTTCCACACGCATTGATTTCCATGTCACCAGAAAGAGTTGTAAGAAGTGCCCAATGGCTTCCCATTGTTGTCTCAATAGCGTGCCCACGGCCCAACCCCTATCTTTCTCTGGGCTTGTAGGGCTGTGCTTATCTTGTCTCCAGGCGAAGGCTTACAGTCCCTACATTACAACATCCTGAGATAAGAGCCCTCCCTTGACATTGTTCCTGCCCTGGCTGCAAACAAGTAGCAAACCTGGCATGTATAAAAGAGAGAGAGAGACAGAGGCAGAATAACAAAGCCAGGGCCCCCTTCCTCCCAACTGCACCTCAAAGGACAGCCATCAATTCTCCAGGATGTACACAATCATTATTGTAGGGGAAACAAAGGCCAGTGTCAATTGTGCAATGTTATAAAGCAGTCCCTCAAATTAAAACCATGTACCTAACTGCATGCGATGGCAGAAGCTATTTAGCAGTGATATTTTACAGAAAGGCAATGAAAAGCAATAACTGCTTTATTTAATGTATCTGTTCAATCCAGCTGCCCTGGATAGGCCTTAATAGAAGCTGTCGATCAATGTCAGGCCCTTAGAAATAACTGCAGCAGACTGCAATAAACATGAAGGGAAGATAACTGGACCTACTGATCAACCTCTTGTTACCTCTCCTGCGCCCAGAGATTTGTCATTTGCTTATGCTGCTCGTAATGGTTGGCTCCAGGAGTATCACTTCACCCACCTGGCATTGTGTGGTGCCTCGGGTTTAGGAGCAAAAGATCAGCAGAGAAACTTCAGAGGGTGAAGAAAGGAGAAAAAAATAGAAATAGGAGGCCAGGGGGCGGGGATGATGGACAGGGTTTGGAACACATGAAGCACACACTCCAGAGTCGGCCCTCCTCCCGTCACCGTCTCCCGTGGCAGGCTTCCCCTTAGGACTGATGAAATACAGCTGTCATGTTTGACTTCAGTGTCTTCTCCAGCAGCCCCTGCGCTGTCGAGAAGACGCTATGGAGGCCTGTAGCCAGAGAGCCCAAGCAGGACTTCATTGGCCTTCTCCACCCACTCACCCTGAAGACTAATGCTTCCTCACTCCAGCCTCAACCTGCTGTGATACATTGCGCTCTCTAGCCTTACACAGACTCATCTACTCCATCTTTACAATGGGTTTGGTGGTCACAACACATGGACCAATCTGCCAGTCTCTCTTTTATTAGAACACAGCCATACTCATTCTTTTAAGTTTTGTCTCGGCTGCTGTGGTTTGAACACGGCAGAGTCAAACAGATACAACAAAGATCGTTGCCCCCATAGCGTAAAATATTTTCTGGCCCCTTATGACGTAAGCTCTCCATCAACTTAGAAGTCACCATCTCAAAGCACAGATTTCCAGCTCAGATCCCACGTTCTATCACCTGCCCTATGCTATGTGTGGACCCCTCCATCTGGAAGTGACCTTGCCTCTTATGTGTAACACATCTAAAATGTAGTTCGTTTGCAGTGTCCCGTGTCTTGTATCTCCAAAACTGGCCCCACTATCTTCTTTGAACACTCCAATGGGAAAAATGAGTGATTTTGACTTTAACCTCACTTTTTTTTGTCTTATCATCCTCTTCTCTTACCACTTTCCAATTGGCCCCTCTGTGTATCTTTTGTCACTGGAATGAGTGTGAAGGGTCTCTCTCCTATCCAGCTGTTTGGAGATCCCACCTCTGCCCACTCTCTCTTAACCAATAGCCAGTCTTCCTGATCTAGATATTTAAAGTTATAGTTACATTATTTAATACTAAATATTTCTTAGGCAGCATACTCCAAGGACTCCATATCCATTCCAGCCTCCCCAAGTCCTTTGGAATAAGGCAGAAGGTGCAGATATCATCCCCAAAGGCTACAGAGGCTTACATGAGTTCAATGACTTGTCCAAGGTGTAGTCTGAAACTGGGTACACTGGGATTTTAACTCTTTGAAACTCCATTAGTATCTAATATCTGAAACTTTTCCTGTGACTATAAGACTTTTCCCATGTTTAGAAATCTTGGTTAGTTACCTACGTATTCCTTATTGAATAAAGGCCAAGGTGAGTTCTCATGGCCATCAGACTTTCATGTTTTCCTTTCATCATACACTGTCACAAACCATTTCTGGTGTGCACTACTAGTTCATGAACACGTGATGCAATGTTGAAGTTCATAGACAGCCTCCACCACTGCTTCTTGGTCCCCACATCCTCTGGTCTTCCATGACCAAATGGCTCATCTTTGTTTCTCCTATAGTACTTTGGTCACATTGCAGGACAAACCTCAGTGAACCCTTCTTTTTAAGTAGACAAATATCTCTGCATACTCTGAAAGGTTCCAGATCTTAAGGAAAGGTAATTTCCTACACACATTGTTGGTGTTAGAGCCCAGAACTTAGGAAGTAATGAATTAATGCCAGTTGGGTTTTCCCCCACCCAGGATTATGCCTTTCCAACACATTTTATGATGGTTCTGTAGTGATCTTTTGGAAACAAAAATTCCTTTTAGATGAACTCATAATGTCCCTCATGTACAAGATTTAAAGGTTCATAATCCTGTGTGTGGCATTGGAAGCCTACCACAGAGGTGCATGGCCTAGCCTCATTTTCAGCCTCTCTTCCCACCCTCCAGACACAGACTTAGCACCCACCATAATGAACTACCAAGCCACTTCAGACACAGACTTAGCATCCACCATAATGGACCAGCAGGCCACTTCAGACACAGACTTAGCATCCACCATAATGGACCAGCAGGCCACTCCAGACACAAACTCAGCATCCACCACAATGGACCAGCAGGCCTTTGCACATGCTTCTTCACCTTCCCAGAATGACTCTTTCCCCACAGTCCTCTTTGGAAACCTTTGCTCCTTCTTCACAACCCAGGTCAAGTGCCATCTACTCAATGAATATCCCCTAGCAGAGAAAAGCCAGCACCCTTCACGGGAACCTCCACATGGTAACAATAAAGAGACAGCTCAGTTAGCTCCTCCGACTGACTGATTCAGAATCCTTCCTCTGTGACATGGTTGGGAACACAGGTGTGTGCAGAAGCGTGGTGGCATATGCACTAGAGCCTTCAGAGTGGACAATAGCTACTGCCTGGTACTGGCCCTTTACTGGGGGATTTATTAAGGCAACTCCATGTAGTTAAAAGGGAGGTTTATTTGGGGGTAACTTATAGCAGTAAAGGGATTGGTTACAGGATCTGGGAGAGGCAAAGTGCAGTCCAGCGGTGTTCTCTGGAGAACTCTGCTCCATCTACCATCCAACATCCAGGACCACCAGGAACCAAGAGAGCTGGCACATCTGGATCTCAGGTCTTCAGGGCTCCTGTCTCGGCCCCACCTCAGGGACAAGTCATAGGTAGGTGTGACAGTTACCGGAAGTCTCACTGAGGGCATTTCACTTCATTGGAAGCTTTGTTTGGACTTTGGCCTTGGCTTGGAAGGACAACATATTGGAGGTTCTCTTAGTAGCAGCTCATCGGGGATCACCAAGGTGACTGGTTTTCTGACATGATGACTTGGCATGCCCAGGAAGATGTCACCCTGAAACTGAATCTTCCTGAGTCTTAAACATTGTCTCTTGGTGTGAAGAAAAGCAAAGTCAGGTACAGGAGTAGCTAGAGTACACACTGCATTTTTTTAAATCTTCCATTTTGTAAACTGAATATTGAGACTACACAGTCACCCCCTTGTTATCCACACAGGATTGGTTCTGAACAATCCTCCCAGACACAGATATCAAAATCCTCAGATTTTCAGATCTTTTGTGTACAATGGTGTAATATTTGCATATTACATGCGTACATCCTCTATATATATGCATATATAACATATGTGTGTATGTATACATACATAAATACTTTAAATAGTATCTGCAATTATTTAAACTATAAAACTTGTCATAACACCTAATAAAATGTGAATAGTAGGTACATCATTCTTGCACTTTAATATTTAGAGAATAACCTCAGGAAAGGGGGGTACATGCATGTTCAGTACAAATACAACTTTTAAAAGTATCTCTGGGGGGTGCTTACTCTACTTCCATAACTTCAGCATCTTGTATAATGCTCCAAAGCGGAAAGTCTACATATTTCTGTTCATTTCTCTGTTATATAGTAATTAAAGGCAAATTCTTGAGGTCCTGATTTGAAGAAATCAGTAATTTATTTCACCAGCAAATGTCAACCTTCTAATTATGGGGACCATATTGTTGTATTCATGGAGATATGTGAATAAATGTCTACTCACCCCAGATAGCAAGCCCACGACAGATCAAAGTACAGATACCACCAAAGTCCAACTTAGTGATCCAATGAGTTTTGTTGGGGTTACCCACAGGAATATAGGTGAGGGGTTACAGAAGCAGAAGTGACTCAGAGTCAGCTGCATTACTGCTGTGGATGATTGATTGATAAATAAAGGTGACTGGCCAGTAGCCAGGCAGGAAGTATAGGCAGGACAAGGAGAGAGGAGAATTCTGGGAAGTGGAAGGCTGAGGCAAAGACACGCTGCCAGCCGCCATGATGAGAAGCAACATGTTAAGATACCGGTAAGCCATGAGCTACGTGGCAACTTATAGACTAATAGAAATGGGTTAGTTTAAGATATAAGAATAGTTAGCAAGAAGCCTGCCACAGCCATACAGTTTATAAGTAATATAAGCATCTGAGTGATTATTTTATAAGTGGGCTGTGGGACTGTGGGGGGCTTGGCAAGGAGCTGGAGAGAAAAACTCCAGCTACACATTACTAAAGCCCACCCCAGCATGAGTGATAGCTCACAAAAGCTGAAAGCCTGGAGCACACTGTGTAGTAAGCAGAATAGGTTGGGGGGTGTCTTTTCCAGCAAAAAGACATGTGGGTGTGGTATACACTCACTACCTCACCGCAGCTGTGGTTACCTGCAAAACACCTGTACAAGGTTTTCACAAAACCAGGCCAGTCAATGTTCATCATGGAAGGAGGAAAGGGCCCATGACGTCCCTCGAGGGACTGCGGCAGTTAATGGCCGCTGGAAGAGGGGAGCTGTTTTCTTTGATGGTGTAACTACTGACAAGTTGTGCTTGCTCCAGTAAATAACCTCCCACCTGTCCCTCCTTACCCAAGAAGCTAATCAAACTAGTGACTCACACACAATGAAAACATGAAGGTGGAAGAGGGAACTGGATGGGGAGGAGGGGTATGGGAGAGTTATGGAAGTGAGAATGACAAGCTTTATTATGGATGAAACTATCAAAGACAAGACATCGATTTTTAAAGGACATTACAAGATAGAGCCTTGGTGTCTGGAGTCCTGTGTCTCAGGAGCCCTCAGCTCCTCCACCAAGGATGCGTTAGCTGGGCAGGTGGTCATTGCCATGGCCTCTGGGTCCCTACTGTGTGTAGATGTATCCAACCGTCTTATTAAATAAGAAACACAGAAACAATGTAAAAGAGAAAGCCAAGAGGTCAGAGCTCAGAGCTAAAATCTCACCCTTCCTCCTCTGTGTCCCAGCTTCTCGAAAAGAGAGCTATTTCCTGTGTGTAACTTGATTTTCCAGTCATTCTGCCTTCTCATTGGTTGTAAACCCGAACACGTGACTGCCTCGTCACTGTCTGAATGTACAGCCCCCTAGGTCTTAAAGGCATATGTCTCCAAAGCTGGCTGTATCCCTGAAAACACAGAGATCTTTGGGATTAAAGGCGTGTGCCACCACCGCCACACTCTGTCTATGGCTCTAATAGCTCTGACCCCCGGGCAACTTTATTTATTAACATACAATCAAAATCACATTTCAGTACAATTAGAATACCACCACAACTGTGTGCTACTGGGTGCTGCATCTTGGAAATCGTGGCTCTCCTACTCTCATATTTTTTTTTAATTCATAGAATTTAAAAATTAATTTCTGATTCTTAATACTGTATATACCTTGGCCTTTCTTCATTCTCATAAAACACTACTTATGTCTTAATATAGTCCCAGTTTTAAGTTTTGATCCTACTGTAAGGGCAGGTGAGGAATCCACTGTTGTAAATAGACTAAAGAAGGGGTCAAGAGTCCTGCATCTGGATAGCCATCTCCCAAGAGCCCCCACTGTCTTTCTGCTGTTGCTCTGCATTCTGGAAATGAATGGAACCAGAAGAAAATGCTTCATTTAATGAGAAATCATGGGCTATGACCTATACAATACCACTAGAGTCAAAAACATCTGTGAGTTCAGTTTCTGGCCTTTTCACATCAAATTGCATCAGTACCATTGATGATAATGTACAAAAACTTAACTTAGATTAAGTGCCTTTGACGGATGGGTGCAATGCTGGATCCTCCCGACTCTCGAACAGTCCTTGAAGGGAAGAGTGAGGATTAAGAAATAATAGATATGAAAAATAGAGATGTACACATAAAAGAAAAAGACAGAGACACAGAATAACATCGGGAGGGCTCTGGGTCAATACCACAGTCACCCCGAGTTTATTCCTCATGGTGTAGGCTCCCCTACACCAGCAAGGGGAGAGGCAAAAGACCTTCCCCTCTCGAGAACACAATGGTTCAAGGTACAAAGTATAGACAAGTGTAAACACTTCCTTAATTCTCAAAACATCTAGTAGCTGCACCTTATGGCAAAGCTCCTGTAAGTAGGCCTTGAAGTATAAGACACCTGGTAATCACTCCTTGGCCAAAATATCCTATTATGCAGCCTTGCAGATCAAAACAAGCTCAGACTTTCTGACCTTGAGTCAAGATGGAATAAGGCTGCCCTATGGAGTCTCGGTGGGCCCCCACAGAGCATTTGGAATGATGGGTGATCTGTGGGTCTGTCTTCCGTGGGACATGGGGATAAATTGCTTCTATTTGAGGGAAGAGTGTTTCACCTGCCAGTTATCCAGGCATTGGGCTGAGACCCTACACCCCGGAGCTGGGTGTCCTGACCCACACCCACGCCAGCAGTGTTTTTCCACACTGATACGATTCTGAATGGTGGCAACAAAACCATGCTGGGAACCTGAACACTGTTTACCCAGCATGGTGGCAGTAAGGTTATTTTATACTTCTGGAACAACCATGAATTAAATATTTTTAGCACTTTGAAGTCAAGACAGATTTTCACTAGCAACTAAATTAAACCTCTATTTTCACTTGCATTTATGGAGTGGGTAAGTATGGATCAGAGACCATAAACACAGGTTGGTGCAATACAGAAAGAGGAAGGGGTCGGGGAGGCAGAGGGAACTGTTTACCATGAGTGAGCTCCTAGACCAGTGGTTTTCAGCCTTCCGAGTGCTGCAACCCTTAATGCTGTGGTGACCCCCAACCATAAAATTATTTTTGTTACTACTTCATAACTGTAAGTTTGCTACTGTTATGAATCGTAATGTAAAAATCTTTGGGGTTTTTTTGATGCTCTTAGAAACCCCTGTGAAAGGGTTGTTTGACCCCTCTCAGAGAGGTTGTGACCCGCAGGCTGAGAACCACTGTCCTAGGTGGAGTCACAGATATTTGACATGCTGGAAGCAGCCTCTGGGAGCCACTCAGAGCTAATCACTGGGGTTCATTGAAAGAAAGGGGGGAATTCAACTGACTTCCAAGACAAATCCACCCTAAATTGGTACCGTTTAAAGCCACGGCTTGAACACCACTCAGCACAATCTCAGCCCAGCATGCAGCCCATTCTACACCTCTGTCCCTCGTTTCCGGAGAACACCACCACACAGGGCTGATGGCTGAGGACAGTAGCAGGGCCATTACTGAAGAGCCCAGCAACGGCTCCATGTTTTGTCATCCCCGTGGTTCAATCACCGCGAAGGCTCTTAATTCACAGGAATAAAACAACGGAAAGGAAGGGTCCATTTAGCACAGCAGCAGGCAGGCTTTTTCCAGGCACTCAAGCACTTTGTCCGTGGGAGCCAATTGCCTTCACAGAAGTCAATCAGTTAATCACCCACGAAACCCCAAGCAGAGAAAAAGGCAGTTTAAGGACGGTGTGCTGAAGAGCAAACCTTGCTGAGGAAGTTAAGCAAGGAAAAGAGGTCGCTGACAGTGTGGCTTAGCACCCACACCCCCCAGTGGCAGCAAAGGGATCCAACCTGGCCCAAGCCAAAGGAACCTGGCATCCTTTTTCTCACAGGCAGGCAGCACCAGAGGAGACCTGAGTGTCTCGACTTGGCATTTAAGTCTTTGTATAAAACCAAATCACAGTCTCTAGAGTAGGCCTGCTTGAGGCAGGATGGTCGCTCTGCCTCCTGCCACCTAGGCATCCCTTTGAATGTTTGCAACAATATCCGGCCCGATTTCCTTATCTGTGAAAACACCTGCAATTTCCCACAAGCTTGAGTGATTTATTTTAAGAAGGCGGAGCATAACTGATATAGAACACACTCAAAAACATTCTTATTCGGGGAGCCTGCCTGTTTTCAGGTTTCCAGTTTTAATCATACATGACGATTACATGTATGGGAGGGGCAGCAGTGTGACCTTTACCCTGTATGTACGCTAGGGCGATGACCAGATCCAAGGACTTGGCGGACCTCTCGCCTCAAACATTGGTTATATTTTTTTTATATCAGAAACATTTAAAATCTCTTCATCTTCTTGGAATCAAGGAAACACTGAAAGCCGACTGGATGCCATCTGAGGCCAAGAGCCTGTGACTGTAGCTGTAGCCATCTGTTGGTGTCCCCAAACGGATGGCCACCTGGCTCACGGATGAGAGGGATGGGCCGCAGCACACTTAGGACTATGGTTAGAACCGTTCCCACTGAGTAAGTCTTCGGAGACCCGTTCACTCTAACAATTTACTTCAACTATTCTTCTATCAGTCCCTTGTCATGTTATTGAGATAAGTTAATAACGACTTGCCCGCTGAACAGGAGAGCACGGCACGCATTTGATCTCTGGCTAATATCGTGAACGGTCGGTATGTATAACACCTTGACGCAGGGTTGGCCATGACTCTGAGTGTCTCACAGAATTTTTTCTCACCCCATTCTCACTGTAGCCCTGCAGGGGATATATTGGTACAACCATTTTATCAATGAGGAGACTCAGACTGATGTCAGCAAGATGGCAAGATGGGGGTTTCTACCGTTCACTCTCTCGCGGTGACCCTAAGTGACAAAACCGTCTACCCACGAAAATGCCTTCCCCAGAGTGGAGGAATTCACATAAAAATGAAGCCATAAAATGTCGCATTACCCTGGTGAGGATGTGGGGGGAAGCAGGGGAAAGCCAGTCTGCATTCGCCAAAAATTCCAGAGTTGTCCTGGCCCAGTGTCTCGCTTGCCCCATGACGGTTCAGCACAGCAGCCCCAGGCTCCAGGCCAGCCACCACTGAGCCAGGACAGTCCCCATGGTCCTAGCACTTGGGCTGACACTCACAGACCAAGGCTCTAGGCCACATCAGAGACTGAGACTGGCCCCTGTCGTCCAGAGCCTCAGGCCTACTGCATTTTAAAGGAGGGTTCCTTAGCCTCATGTACCAAACTCGAATGGATTAAATACACTAATGAGAAACAGAAAATTCTTCACACACACACACACACACACACACACACACACACACACACACACACAGTCTAGGGAACTACAGACTGTATTCTCAGAGTAACTACTCTGCTAACGAAGTGGCTTCAGCATCTCTTGAAGACTTACCATGCTTTCTGGATAAAGATACCTTTTGCTTTTTGATGCACTCATTTTATCATGCAAAACTAAACCACATGAATGTGAGCATCCCTAACTACAGCCATCTGATATTTAACAAAAATGAGTAAATAAGAATGTTCGTGGGAGAAAAGACAGCACCTTCAATAAATGGTACTAGGAAAACAGGGTATCTACATGTAGAAGAATGAAATTAGATCCCTGCCTACCACCCTGCACAAAAATCAACCCCAAAAATCTCAGTGTGAAACACTGAAACTGCCAGAAGAAAACCCAGGCTGTCCCCTACATGACACAGAGGTAGAAGAGGGCTTCCCAGATAGGACTTCATTTGCCCAAAAATTAAAGCCAACAACTGATAAGTGGGACCCCACAAAACTACAAAGCTTCTCTACAGCCAAGGAAACAATCAGTCAAGTGATGAGGAAGCCTGCAGAGGGAGGGAACCCTTCCCATCTACTCATTTGATAGGGAATTTCACTGGCTAGTGTTATGTCAACTGGACACAAGCTAGAGTCATCTGGAAAAAGGGACCAATTGAGGATGTGTTGCTCCAATGAGTTGCTTCCATACTCATGTATGGAAGTCTCAAATAAATAGTTTAAGATTCATATTTAAAAAAAAAATAAGTGACAGCTTAACACTTCTGTTTTAAGAGAAGACTTACTGTTTATTTGACACAATTTTCAAAAAGTCTTATATTCAGGTCATGTGTTATTTGCAAGTGAGAGATATGCAGCCATGTTCAATCTATTGCAGGAAATTCTTCCGCCATGTTGCTGTGGGATGGTCTGTTGCTCTGATTGGTCAATAAATAAAGCACTGATTGGCCAGTAGCCAGGCAGGAAGTATAGGCGGGACTAACAGAGAGGATAATTGAGAGAACAGGAAGGCGGAGGGAGACACTGCCAGCCGCCACCATGACAAGCAGCATGTGAAGATGCCGGTAAGCCACAAGCCATGTGGCAAGGTATAGATTTATAGAAATGGGTTAATTTAAGATGTAAGAACTAGATAGCTAGAAGCCTGAGCCACTAGGCCAAACAGTTTAAATAATATGTGTCTGTGTGTTTATTTTATAATTGGGCTGTTGGACTGCCGGGGCTTGGCAAAACCCAGAGAGAAAACTCTCCAGCTACACCTTATGAAATGCTCTTATTTTTATCTTTCAATCTAAATACTTTTCTGTACAGATCTGGATATAGATAACCATGAACCTTCCAAAGGTTTTAAAATTTGATAAGAGTAGGAAAGGAGAGCCGAGGAGAGAGGAGGAGAACAAAGGGGAAGAGAAGCAGGAAAGAGAGGATGTCCAAAACACATGTGCACTTGATACTTGAACTGTTTTAACTTCAGGGTTGTTTTTACTATGTTTGTTCTTAATTAAGTGGTATATTTTTAAATCTATTAAAATTATTTGGTTATCTCTTGATTTGTAACAAATATACATTTTCCTCTTAAATTACTGGTAAATATATTTTATTGTAGTATAAAACCATATAGCATAAATTTACACCCACTAAAGTTTCAAGGCTTTGGTATAGTCATATTAACTCTCCACATACTGATGTAAGCTAGGTCTCCAGAACCTTCTCATATCACATAGCTGAACTGTATCCCCATTCCCACCTGAGTTCCTAACTGGACCTTATCCTCATTCCCACCTGAGTTCCTAACTGGACCTTATCCCCATCCCCACCTGAGTTCCTAACTGGACCTTATCCCCATCCCCACCTGAGTTCCTAACTGGACCTTATCCCCATCCCCACCTGAGTTCCTAACTGGACCTTATCCCCATCCCCACCTGAGTTCCTCACTGAACTTTATCCCCATCCCCACCTGAGTTCCTCACTGAACCTTAATCCCTGTCCTAACAACCACTATACAACCTTGTATAGTTTCCATGACTACACATATGCAAAAGTGTTGTGTGACAATACCTACAAATTTAAATTTCAAGAAGAAAGTCTATTTCCTCCCTGAGAAAGGCCACAGCATCCATGCAGTGTATAACTTTAGAAGTGCAGTCTAAGGCTGCTTCCACAGCTTTCAGACCTCAAATGGAGGAGATCTACCATGGAACATGCAAGTCTGCCTCTGTGAAAATCAATTACTACAATTTCTCTGTGTCGTTTCACTGTTTAAGAGGTTAACCTTTTGCCCTGCCCCCCAAAGAGCCAGCCATTAATCTTCAAACCATATAAATGTTCTTTTTTTCTCTCCTCATTTTTAAATTCACTTAAGGAAAGCTTGGCAGAGTTGGATCCATCCCTACGCAATGTGTAGGGCGCTGCCTGGGAGAACGACTGTTGGCTTTTAAGATAAGAGCTCTTAAGGATTTTTAAGCCATCAGGCAGTATCCATCAGAACAAATAAATGAGTGCTTGTGCCCTTCTTCAGGGCAGGATGCGCTCTGTGACCTGTCTTTCCTGTGACCTACAAGGCTTTGGGAGAAGGTTTTCCGGAGCTTGATTGGCAATGCCACCATTAGACAGACCTCCCTCTCTCTTCCAAGCTCTGTGGGGGTCAGCTTTAAAGTGAGCATTAAGTGAATGGCTAATGGAATTAAGGGTATAATAATAGAAGGATATAGTGAGACAATTGTATTAACAAGGAATAAATCATGTTGAATGTAAGGTAAGTGTTTTTTAATTGATTGATGGGAAGGATGCTCCACAGGTCTTGTCGGGGACTAACAGCCATTTACCTCCTCATCTATAGTAAAAAGCCAAAATGCAGAAAAAAAGATAAGAAAATTATGCAAGGGGGAAGATAAATTATTCAGAGAAGACGGCCATTTTCTGCTGACATCACTAATGTGAAAAGGCACTAAATCTTTGACACTGGCTTTATTCCTTGGGAGCTGTGGGCTGAAATAGCATTTTGTTCCAGAGATAAAAACTGAAATGTCTGCTCCTAACACTTTTCTGCATGCCGTAGATGAGTCCAAGATGCCTGGACACCTGAAGACAGGGCAGCCCCTCTTCCCGCCTCGAAGCTGACTTTCTGCCTGGAACGCGGCCGCCACCCCACCCCCCACCCCCCACCTGCGCTGCAGAAGCACAGCGACTGGTACTTTCCACCCACTTGGCACAGCTCATCAAAGCTCGTGTGTGTGTGTGTGTGTGTGTGTGTGTGTGTGTGTGTGTGTGTGTGTGTTTCACAGATGGGGCGAATTAACTAGAAAGCGCTTGAAAGTAGAACTGACGTTGAACACACTCCAATCCCAGCACTGGGGAGGCTGAGACAGGAGGACAGCAGCTTAGAGGCCAAGTGCACTATGAAGTGAAGTCTTGGTTTATAAAGAAAGACCGGAAGGAAAGGATAAAAAAAAAAGGAAGGGGGAGGGGAGGGAGGAAGGGAGGGAGGAACAGAGGGAGGGTGGGAGGAACAGAGGAAGGGAGGGAAGGAGGGGAGGGGAAGAAAGGGGGAGGGGAGGGAGGGAGGGAGAGAGGGAGAGAGGGGTCACAAATCTGCTTCCTAGCACATTCTACCACACTCCTCTCCCTCTCTTCTTACTG